>NC_139953.1:38198962-38373962 GCF_963454915.1 Gymnoscopelus microlampas
AACTTTATTTAACTTTTTTTGACCTATACAAACATTCGTTAGCACTTTTTTTCTCCTTTTGATACATTATTCATCTAACGAGCAGCAATGGCCGACAGGACCCGTCGTCAACGCACCGAGCGTGCAAAGTCCCAAACGCCGACTTCTCCTGGGGAGAGCGGGGACACTGAACCGGCACCGGAGCTACATGCTAATGAAGCTATGCTGTGGAGCATCAAGGTAATGATGGACGATCTACGTTTGGACATTATTTCCAAATTCGACTCCATCGTCGCGGAAACTGTCAAGAGAGAGTTGAACGAGGCTTTGAAGCCGATGGAGAACAAATAGAGGCACAAAGCCAGTATATCGTGGAGCTGGAGCGTTCGGCGACCAACCAAGATAGCTCAGTATAGCGAAGAATTGGAAAGTCGCTTGAGATGGCACAACGTTAGACTGGTGGGCTTGGCTGAAGGTACCGAAGGTTCCCGTCCCACTGAATCCGTGGCGAAACTCCTGAGAGATCTACTAGCTCTGGACGACCTGCCCGTTTTGGACCGATGTCATCGCAGCTTACGGGCCCGGTCTAGAGACGCCGAAAATCCTCGTCCTCTCATCATCAGAGTGAATATGTTTCAGATCCGGAACCTGATTCTACGCCGTGCCGGACAGTGCTCTCCTCTCTCATACAACGGTAAGAGGCTGTCGATCTTCCCTGATTTCACCCAGGCCGTGGTTAAGAAGAGGGCGAGAGGGAGAGATACATTTGAAGTTACCACTGGGAATGTTATCCAAGAAAGTTCGGTCCAGGGTGGGTATGATCTGACCTGTCCAGTAGCGATCTAATATTGGGAGCTCTTTTGTTCACTATTCGGGGTAGTCCTTGATAAATAGACTTCAATGCATTGTTGGAGTTAATGATATGCCAGTGTTTTACCAAAATGTTATTAATTTCCTTACTATTCTGCCCTGGCAATTGCGTCCTAGCAAGGCTTAGACAGACAGATAACAAAATGAAGTTCCAGTCAACCGTTTTGGTGAATATGGTGCATATGTTCTTCAGACCCATACAAGCCTTTCTTTCAGCTTGCATCATGTTGTTATGTTAGGAAAATTAGATTTAAAGTCTAGAAGTATAATAAATGTGTCTGTATAAAACTGCATAAATGTAGGAGTTTAGAAGAGTAAAAAAAAGGGGGAACTATCACATACATCTAGAATAGAGGACCTTTGATTTATAGCTACGGCCTGGTCATATGATGTTTTGATATTTTTATAGTGGCTCATGTTTATATCCTGCTGTTTAAACATATAACTGCTCTAAGTTCAGCTATTCTAGTCACTTAAGCCACATATTGATATATAGACTATTATATTGTGTACTGTATATATACCGTTTATTTTAATCATTAGTATGACTAAAAGTGTTAAGTTTTAGTTTACTGTGTCATTATAACCTTATTCAAAGAAAATGTGTACCAAGGATGAGAGGGGAGATCATAGTGAAAGGGGCCCTGTCTCTCCCCTCTCTCATTCACTCCCTTTTTGAAAGGAATGTCTCACTGAAAATACAGGCACCAGTGATGCCTAAAAATTAATATGAGGTCATAACAATCGTATACTCTTGTTTAATACTCTTATAGTAATATTCTAAAGGCTTTAAATGGATATCAAAATGACAAAAAATTACACAGCAGAATTCAGAGTGTTAGTTCCCCAGGAAATAGAAACTAAAAATGCCATATATAATGTGGCCAAATTATTTAACAAAGGGTTCATAAACACTTATCACCCAAAAGTTAGGGAGTGTAGCCATCCACATATGCCTTCGAGGGGAGGTGAGGAGCCCAGAGGCCTGCGACGGGAAGGTGTGGAGAGCGAAGGCTTGTCAGCGTGGGAACAGCAGGAAGCCTCATCCTCTGCAACCAACATCAAGATCTAATTGATAATGTTTTTATGATGTAACGCTGGGAGAGGGAGAGGATGCTTCAGTACAGAAATCGCCCTGTCTCGAGCATCATTACTCTGTGATTAGGGAGAGATTTTTGTATCCAGCGCGCTGTTATTTGAGTGGTATTGTATCTTTACTGTTTGTTTGATAATTCATTCTGATAGTTTCATAGGCTCAGAAATAATTGTAAAATTAGTTTAAGGATAATAAATGATTTGATCTTACAAATTGTAAATCTCCTGTCACTTTCATTTAAGGATGTTTTAACGACTCCCCACTTCACAGAACCACCGAACCAAGTACCTTTCTTATTTATGGAGTTAAGGTTCAGCTCATTGCATTCACGTCTCTCTCCCAATTCAATTTCAATTCAATTCAAAGGGCTTTATTGGCATGAGAAAACATACGTTTACATTGCCAAAGCAAAAAGCACAATACAACAATACAGCAATACAATCAAAACAAAAAATGTACATTTGAAAGTCAGAATCTTCAATAGATCAATTTCTATGTACCAAGATCACTGGGTGCAGGTATAGTGCAGGAATATACACAATGATTAGTCTTTAGGGTGGTTGTGTTCCGTTCGATATCCTTCTCCTATCACAACAACTCACGAATCTTGCTGCTGTGTTTGCACATTGTTGTACTTCGCCCAGCAGATATGGGAGTTTTTTGTCGTTGGTCATGTTTTCAAAGTCTCTGTGTGTGGTTGTAATCTGTGGGAAGTATGTGTCTCTGATGTCTTGGTACAATGGACAGACGGTTAGGAAGTGTAGCTCGGTTTCCACTTCCTTTTGTGTGCAGTGGGTGCATAGTCTATCTTCTCTCGGGATACAGGTCTGCCTGTGACGACCTTTCTCGATCGCAAGACTGTGCTCACTGAGTCTGTATCTAGTTAAGATTTTTCTTTGTTTTGGGTCGGTCACGGTGCTCAGGTATTCTGCCACTGTGTATTCTCTGTTTAGGGCCAGATAGCATTCTAGTTTACTCTGCTTTTGTGTTGCTTCTTTCCAATGTGTCAGGTAGTTTTCCTTTTGCTGTTTTATAATTTTGTTTGGTCCGATGGGTTTTCTATCTTGTGGCTCTGTTTGTGTTTGTGCCCGGAGTTCCATGGCCAGCTGGCTGAGGGGGCATCTCTCTAGAGTTTCGCTGTGTGTGAGTGCTTTGTTATGGAGTGCATTTAGGTCGCTTTCTTTTAGGTGGTTGTAGAACTTAAGTGCTCTCTTTTTTATTTTGATTATGAGTGGGTATCGTCCTAGTTCTGCCCTCCCACCCAGCTCTCCCACCAGATGGCAGTATGTGTAAAGGGATGCATTCCTTCCTTTATAATATCTGGACATACTGTAATGGAATATCTGGATATCTTGACTTCGTTCCTGACTATGTAATGTTTACTACATGCTGTGTATATTCTGTTACCTCATTGCAATCCATTGTACATCATTATATATTTTCCATTCCCCTGTGCCTATAGCATGTACTGTATGTGCTATTGCCTTCCTTGCATTTCCAACACTTTTTATCTTGTATCAGGCCCAGCGTAAATAAACGTAATAAATGTTTTTATCTATCTATGTATGATTTAGCAATGAGTAAATGTACTTCTGTTATATTATGTAGCCCAACTAATATCATGTACCAAAAGTCCCTTTGCCAGATTAGCCATATGGTAAATGTAGACCCCACGATGAGCATGGCTCTAGTATGGAAGCTGTGTGTGTGCCACGCCCATACAAGTGCATTAGACACACGGATCAGGCAAAGATAGACCAGAGGTGTATTTTTGAGATATGATGACCAACCAAAATCCCACGTTAATACCATAATGTACAAAATCTGTTTCTTTTTCTTCTGAGTTAGCTGTTCTTTCAACACACACAGAAAAAGGAAAATGAATTGTTTTATTTTGTCCAATAGCTCATTATTGTGTCGAATCTATTCAGGTTCATCAGCCGATGCTTTAAGCTGGTCAGGCTTCATGATGGAGTCTTCATTCTTTGACACTGGGATCTTCTTGTTCTGTCCCATTTGGGTGAGTTCCTTGGCTGAAGGTGGCCAGACTACACACACAGCAGCCTTGCCGTCACGGATGACTTTTGGCCTGGAAACAAATCCCACCATCATCTCCTGCATCCTAGTCAAGGCTTAGCGTACATTCCTGGCCTTCCTGCCCTTTGGTCAGTTGAGACACAGGCAACTAAATAAACTCTATAGGCCGCCTCTAATCATCAGCATTGTGACCGCTATCCAGGGAGTCATCTGCATCCTCTGGCTGGTCTTTGATAGTCCTGACGTTGATGACACCACTCCATCACCACAGAGCCTTGAGATAATCATCCAGTGTCACGTAGGCAAACAATTCATAGGTTTTGGTATCATGTTGAGCTACATAGCCCTGCTTGCTTTTGTCGGCTTCCTCCTGGCTTTCAAGGGCAGGAAGGTTCCCCATGAGTTCAGTGAGACCGGCTACATCATCTTCAGCATGCTGATGTACCTGTTTGTGTGGGTGTGCTTCATCCCCATCTATATCATCAAGACAGAAGAGGCCTGCGCTGTGCAGGCCTCGGCCATCTTAGTGTCCAACTATGGCGTCATCTTCTGTCATTTCTTACCCAGGTGCTACGAGGCACTCTTCAGGCCACAAGGTGACACACTGGAGAGGATTCTGAGGAGGTGGCTTGTTGTCACCGCCAGTCCTTCACTTCCCATTCCAAACCCAGATTTAGAAACAGGCTTAGAGACACACATATGCATCCCTTCTGCAATAGAGACATCTAGCTATCACTCTGATTCAGTGAAATTAGGGACACTAGGAGATCCAAGCCCTGCTAGGCCAGAGGTTTCCACAGGCACACAAGTGAGGAAGAGACTTAAGAGTAGTAGTATGCCCTGCTTGATGAATTTGTGAAGAATTGTATTGTCAAAATGTGGCATGTATATAATTATTTGGCAGCGGCTTGTCCTGGTAGCAAATCTTTACACACCAGTCTTTTGTTGCAATTATGAATTCTTAGCAGACTCCTCCCTCCCCATCCCCATCTTGAAATTAATCCAGTAACTCCGAGTAGTCCATGCTGAACATTTTTGGAGTTAAACTTGTAAATACCAATACATTATTTTGTGAAATGCACAGCTTTTTTATTCATTTATTTCACTGATGCTTTTTATACTATACAAATTATACATTATTTCCATGGACATAAAATCATATTAACCCCGGTCAATGAAGTGTATGGGGTTTAAGTGGTTAACATAATGCATTCATTACATTTACACATGGGTCGTCCAGCCACATTCTACCACAGGTGCACTCCAGTCAAGAAGCCAGCACACTGTAAGAGAAAATGATTTAGCCTCGACGGGAGGCCGTGCACCTAAAGAGTCTTTATTTTGGAAGTGTTGCTGGCATTCCGTTTTCTCTGCCATTATCCAGACTGACAAACAATTTGGTTTGTTTGTGCATGTGCATGTATACTGTATGTATGCATAAGATTGAACATTGGTATACTGTTTTGACCACAAACAAGGTTCTTCGGGCAAATGTTTTTTTTAACTACTTTCAAGGCACACCAAAGCCTGCTGTTAAAAGTACATAAACAAATGCATGTGACGTATACAGTACCAGTGAACAATATATGACCATCAGTGAATTCTGTTTAAAACATATACATGGCTGAGTGTATACAGTATGTTTACTGAACTCACCAGAATGTTTAAAGGATAACATTTAAATAAATTCACCCATGTCAGTGTGAATGTGTGCAATGGTGTGTAAATGTGATGAAATGAGATGTTAATTCACCGTGCATCAATCAGAATGTGATTGGACTGGGCAGTTCCCGGGTATGATTCATTTCATACGTATATGTATAACATACTGTTGTGGACTACATGCATTAATAAATACAATTTTAAACACATCGTTTTGAAAGACACATTCCCTTGCTGAGGCCGTACAGTTCATGACATACAGTAGCTATTATATAAAGAGGCAGGCCAAAGTGGGAAAACACATTGGTATGTGTAGATTCCAGTCGATACCATGTAGCCTACTTTTAGTTCATCAGATTATGAGAAATTATCACAACAGTCGATCTAAAAACGCTAAAACTTGGGTGGCATGTACTTTGCAGAAAGCAGAAAGTCTTGTACAGTTTGATTATATATATTATAAAACAGAAAGATGGGTAACAAATTATTTGATGTAAGTGAAAAGAAAAAAAAATCTCTTCAAGCTTCCAGTGTGACAGGAATTTGCATGTAAGATTATGATCAAGTTGAAATTCCCAGCATCCTCATGACATCGGGGAATTTGTGATGTGTTGTGAGCTTGTAGATCGACTATTTTTGATATGCACATGTCACGCTGTCGCTGGCCAACTTGTCACATTTAACTTGCCCAGTTATACTCAAAAATGGCACTTGAGTTTGATACCTCTTTTTAGCCTTCACTGGGTTCGGAATAACAATAATTTGATTTACACAGATTTAAAGTGCAATAGTGAATAAATACTGAAAACAGTAAAAAAAATAAAAAATAAAAAGAGAGAAAAGAAAAGAAGATATTTGTCGACTGCTACACTAGCTACACTATATTAGTAAATGTGATTTTATTTTAACCAAACTGTATGGTATGTTAATACATTATAACTAACACAACTGTGGTTGTTATATATTTGCTCTCCCTTCTCTTCTATTGAGAAATGTAAATCTCAGCACACAAACCCCCGGTGACATGAAAGTTACAGAGTGTAGCTTTAATTAGTCACCCTTGAGCTCTAATTAGTTAGTAATTTGTAAGGTGGTATATTGACTAAGTGCAGGCTGCAAGAGTTACAACAGCTTTCATTTCAGTGAAGAACAGAGTCAATGACTTAATTGTCTTCAGCTGTTGAAATCTTTGTGTGATAGGGACTTTATATTAAAATGTTTACATTAACCACTTGAACCCTCGCGCGTCCCTATTCTGTAGGGAATATTACCGAAAAATAGAAGGTCACAGAGCTTGTAGATGGGCTATTTTCCGCAAAGAAGTTTGGTGTAGAGGGAAAAAGAGCAGTACAGAGTGAAAGTTCAAGGTTACTAAGTATTGACAGTTTAAGTGGTTAAATGTCTGAAAATTCCTATGAATCCAAACATACACTGATGATAATGTGGTCAAACAAGTCTATGAATCTATCTATGAAATATATGAAAATAATTCTGCAACACTATTCAATATGTAGTGGGTTTGGGGGGGGGGGTCCCTGCTTCATCTCGCTCTCTCTCAGGGTCCTTTCCTTGGCCTGAAAAACGTTCATGACCCCTGCGTTAAAGTAATAAAGTGTGAACATGTGCATGCTCTGAGTCTGAACAGAACATAATATTGTGGGGGTTGATGCTTGATCTGTGGCGCCATCTACTGTTCATTCAAAGCTAGTTCTATGTCAATCATCATGACCTGCATGGCAGCGTTTGACAATTTTCATATTTTTTAGTTTGATAAGGTACCTATCATCTCCTAATTGAAGTCTAGTTTAATGAACCTATATACACACACAGAAAATAGATGAAGTACAACTAATGTGTGACCTGTCACAGGGCCAGTGACAGGTCAAGTCAAGTACTAACCCAAGGACTGCTATGGGACCCTGGACCGCATTTGGAAACCACTTATTATTTAATACTTTTAAAATATGCAAAGAGGATTTAAATGCAACAAACACACATTGAGTGTGTGATACAACATACGTAGTGTGTATGTTTGTATTGATCTTTCACAACATTCTTTTACACTAGCAGCACGTTAGCATTAATATTTAGTGAAAATATATTGAATCCATTCATGAAACAATAAATCACAATGCTAAACTATTTCTCTTTATCACTTATCTTTTATAGGACCACTCACTTCGATGTCGTTTTAATTAAATCAGTGTTAAATAGCTTTATATTCTGATGGCATTCATCGTAATAATTATTATAGAGTGTTTATTCAGTAAAAGGGGTCTTCCCATCTCTCCAGCTCTTTTGCCAACAGAAAATACAGAACTGGTCAGGATACCAATTGCATCCAATCACGAGAGTGAACTCATACAGGAAAAACATGAGAATAATTGGAAAAGGTGATGAAACAAATCAATGAGGAGACCAACCTGAACATGTATTTATTGTTTAGTAAAGAGCTGGAGACCCCTGTTACTGAACAAACAGTCTGCACCAGGGTCTTCAAAGTTTTTCAGGCCAAGGACACCAGAGCTGAGAGAGAGAGCTGAAGCAGGGACCCCCACTACATATTGTATACAAGTTGATTTAACTGCCATGATTGTTGGCTAATGAAGGAAAACAAAAGTATGTATATTTTATGTTTTAAAATGTGTTTGACTGTTTATATGATGTATTTCTTGGAAAGTGTTTTTTTGTTTTTTTTTGTTATTGTTTATTCATCTGCCCGGAACTAATAGTGTGGTGTCAGGGCAGCCTGGAGGACACTGTTAGTGGTTGCACACTTCTTCCATTTGAACAACACATGTGGTTTCAGGTTTGTTTGTCTTAAGGTCATACGTTTGAAAGAGAATATTGTATTATTTGTTAATATGGACATTTGATTTACAAGTCATTTCTTTACACTCTGTCTGTATGCAGCTGTCTTTGTACAACATGGACACCTTGGACCGGTGTGTGTCCCTGTTGTATAATTTGCAGATGTGTGTTTGTTTGAAGTGTATTTTACATTACTCTGATGTTGCTAGCTAGGTTTTCAATGTGAATGAGTCCCAGGGAAATGTTAGGAGTCCTTAGGTGTCGTTCTTGAGAAATTGCAGTGTTAAACCCGTGTTTGATATTATATGGCTATAATTATGGTTATATTCATGTATGTTGATAATGTATTTAAAAAGCTAAAAGTATAAAACAAAATCCTGAATCTGAATCATTTTAGGGGAAAAATGTTTTCCCCAAAATGCTCTCCTTACTTTTCTTATTAGCACCAATAACAACACCGCTATGTGGAAGCGGGAAGCTTAATGGAGACGGAACAGAGTTTTGTTGTTGTTGTTGAAGTATTTATATTGCTCTGGTGTTTTTTTACAAAGCAGGATTGCCTTCTAATGATTTATTCACGTTTTTAAGTCTGATTTATGCTTGTGTCGCACTCGCACCGAAAAGAAGTGGGCCTCTCAGTGTTTCCTAGCCCTAGAATGTCTGTGATCTTACATACTATTTCATGTATTCCAAATACACAGTCATAGATCAGTCTCGACGCGCTGTGTAGTCACGATCTGCATGGCCGTAAAAGTGCTCTAAACTCTGTCTGTACTCACCCAATAATGAATTCCTAAGACTTGGAGTCAGATATTGTCCTCTAGTTTCATATCCATTTGAAAGTTCTACCAAAAAACGTGTGTTTAGTGAAATATCTCCACTTTTCCACGAGCTGCATACGGACGACTTTCTGTACGGGCGAGGGGCCCGGAATGAGTGCAGGACTGAATATATCTAAACTTCCTTTAGGACGCACAAATGTTTGGGCACACAATTGGCAGATGGAGTGACTCATCACAAGCACCTGTCAATTGTGTGCCCCATTCGTTTGTGCTTCCCTGTGTCAATTTGTGATGACGTTTGTGATGACCAGAGGATGTTTGGGTAAATTCGGTCCTGATCCATTATCAGGATGACCGTCAAAGGCCTGCAGTGAATTACAGTGTCATTGGTGAAGCACGTCGAAGTAGGCCTATATAGTCCAGGGGCCAACACTGATATTTTCACAAATTGGTACCACCTAAGGTGACCGTAAAGTTTTTGAATTTTTGTCTTCCTACATGTCTCTAGTTTATATTTTAGTATGATAACCCTTCCAATCTTGTAGCTTAATGGCAGTTATCACTACCTACCGGCTAATGTATCCGGTAGGAGACACAAAGTAGAATCTTTGTGTCTCCTACCGGAAATACACCCGGGCATCAAATTATTGCGACAAAAAAACAAAATATATCCATGTATTCAAGGCTTCATGGGGTGTACAATTGATAACTTCTCAGATTTTTGGTGTTTGTAAAAAGACTGCTTTCCATAAGCTTGTAAAAGTTGACCCTCCTTCGGTCTAGGGTGGTCATAGCTGAATGGGTAGAGAGTCCCCCTGGGAAACTTAAAGGAGGAGTTCACCCAAAAAAAATATTTTCTATCAATTGCACACCCCATGAAGCCTTGAATACATGGATATATTTTGTTTTTTGTCGCAATAATTTGATGCCCGGGTGTATTTCCGGTAGGAGACACAAAGATTCTACTTTGTGTCTCCTACCGGATACATTAGCCGGTAAGTAGTGATAACTGCCATTAAACTACAAGATTGGAAGGGTTATCATACCAAAATATAAACTAGAGACATGTAGGAAGACAAAAATACAAAAACTTTACGGTCACCTTAGGTGGTACCAAAATATGTCTTGGCCCCTGGACTAATATAGCTGTAGTGATAACAATCAGCAACATAACCCTAACCCCATTACCTGTAATGATTAGCAGTCATGTTGGCAGTTTTTAGTACAAGTAGCATTAGCCAGGCACGCCGGCAGGGGTTAAATAGTGGGTGGAAAGCGATGACGTTGTGGTGGGCGTGGCCACGTGGCCACTACAATCATTTGATAACTTTAGTTACTAGTTACTTTTTAGATTTTGATTATTATTACAAAACCACTTACACAGTATACTTTGACAATTTGAAAATAGCAGATCTACAAGCTCACACGTGAGCTTCATCTAGATCTGCTATTTTCAAAGGATTTTTATACATTTTACACATTTGAAAACTTGTGAAATGGGACCTTCTGCATCTGCATAATGAGTACTTTTACTTTTGGTACTTTAAATACATTTTGATACTATTACTTTTCTACTTTTACTCAAGTACATTTTGAATAATACCTTACTTTTACTTGTCGGCACTCGGCACCTACTATTTAATGGATCCGACAAACATATGCTGTTTCTAACACAGTAGGCGAGATGTCAGCTATATCATATGAAATCTAGCCTAACTGTAGCAGCCTACAATAAGAGTCAATGACATTAAATTGCATGTTTTCACCTTGATTAATAAGGAATCCATGATCACCTGATGCCACGGTGCACTTTGATTCCACGTTTGTGCGTGCGCTCTCAATTAACTGATGGGGGAACAACTTTGTTGAGTTCCCCCATATATTGCTGCAGTAATCTGATCCCTGGTCTGTTCCATAGCAGCACTTGATTCGAGCAGCCCGAGCCCCCATTATTTCACACCTACAGCCAGTTTGCAAAGAACAACGATGTGTTGTGTATTAGCTTGTCTGGCACCTAGTTGAGAGAGCAACTGCACGTAGCCAGTAACAGAATGGTCATTGTGGTGAGAGGCAAGCATGCAGCCAAAGCCAATACACAACGACGATAGCGCAACACAATAGGAAGGGTGAGGTGCTAGATCAGTTCCGGTCGGGAAAACACTTTTTTTTTTCTTTGTAATTTTTTAAAGAAAACATAAGTTGATATCTGAAAAGTGGGGGGACTCCGACGTCTATGGCATTAGCTGACTGTAGCAGTAGCAGTAAAGCAATTAGTAACATATGAACATGATCAGCAAATATGCTAGCTGCAGTTTTTTCACAGGATTTCACAGGTTTTGGAAAGTTTCAGGTTTAAGGAAGGTTCTGTCCTTTGTAGTTGAAAAGAACCATGTATTGACGCTGATCCCTGCTCTCCCTGCTGCAGGTCCAGAACCTGGGGTTCTTCTCTGTGTAGGAGCTCCTGTTCTGGGTTGATGTCTGCATGGGCCGTGACCCCTTCTGGGAACCAGCTGGTGAACATCACAGACCACAGCATCGAAGCCGGTGAGGCCACACTTGCTTCAGTTTGAACTAAACACAAGTCTATTTGTGTTCAAAAACCTTGTATGTCTAAACACTTCAGGAAATGGAAAAAAGAACCTTACAATGGATCAAATGTAGTTAATTAGTCACAAGCTCTTGTTAATATTTTTCATGAGGTGATATTTATAAAACTCATAGACAGACTTAACCACTTCCACTTTCGAAATGTTTCAAAAATAGTTCAATACCAGATCTACAAGCTCACAGTGGGCAACGCATTGTATTATTGTATTATGCATTGTATTATTTTCACTACTTTTGCGTGACACTCTTGTACGAGGATGTAGGGAATTAATTTACAAAAAAGAAACACCAAAAAGATGAAATATACAAGGTTTCTGCACAACAGCAATGATGACCTTTACGTGACCTCTCCTCTGCTCCTTCTATATCCTCTCCTCTCAGCCTTTGTGCCCGACCAGCAGGGTTCCATTCACACCCCAGAAGACCTGTCTCACCTTTCACAGCTGGTTAGAATTCCAATTGTTTCTGTCTGTCTGTCTGTCTGTCTGTCTGTCTGTCTGTCTGTCTGTCTGTCTGTACCCGTTTCTAGGCATGTCTCTCTACTTTGTTAATTTATTTTATACAGTACTGTACACACACCATAATAGTACAGTCAACCTTTAATCACAAAGGATAATGGTACATAACTCATTGTCACAGCAAAAAATGTGTGTGTTGTAGAACCACAGTAACAGTGTGAGTAATAGGTGTTGAGTGCAGACTGAGTGTTACTGCCTACAGAGAAGTAGAAGTGATGATCAGAGGACATTGATTGATTGATTGAATATTTTATTAGGCAAAAGAATGTAAAACAACACATTTACATTTAAAAATACTTTGTCTAACAGGTCCGTTCATAAAAGTCCTTGCGGACTTGTTTCCAATGAGGGCCTTGGTATTCAATTCATAGACTCATCATAGACAACTCTACACTCTACTGTCTGTAAGTGTGCATGTGTGTGAGAGAGAGAGGGAGAGAGGGAGAGGGGGGGTGTTGTAAAGATTGTGTTGGAGATTAAACTTTTGTTCAGAGACTGGGGAGTGTGTGGGAGTGTCTCTGTCTGCTCTCTGAGGAGTATCTGTCTGCTCTCTCCCAATCATCTGCATGCATGTGTAGGAGGCTGGAGCAGAGGTGGACACTGGCTGTGGCTGCATCCTGCTTACAGTCTGTAGGAGCTGCTCTGTGGGTCTAGGTCGGTTTTCTTCCGAGTTAAAGTGGAGTGGTGTAGTGGTGTGATTTTATTATTAACTCATTAAGTCATTCATTACCATACTGAACTTGTTAAAATGTTAAGTACATTCAGATCCCAGCTGGTTAAACCCTGCCTGAAATATCAACTATCCAAATGGACTGAAGATGAACTATTTAGGGTTTTCAGAAGAAAGTTGGCCTCCCTTTCAACGGTGTCAGAAGAGGAACAGACACAGATCTGCCATGGACGCAGGCTGCTCGAGGCAATGCTGATGCCTGAAATCAAGTTACACAGAACAGGTATGTGCTGCTTTTACGTCACTTTCAAGTCTCCCTTCATCTTCATTAGGCTACAACCAGCAGATACAGAACTGTTATATTAACACTGGACAGAGTAGTGGAGGATACTTCCTTCCAGCAGCAAATCAACTGTAGATAAGAGCTGCAGACCACAGAATTAAGGTTACAGTTTGTTTATTCATGCTCAAATAGCAGTTTACAAAACGGAATAGTTACAGTGTCTATGAATAAAATGAAAAGAGAGGTTAAAAACACACTGAATCTCTGCACTGTGTGAGAAAGCAGAACTAAAAAGGCCTCCCTTCTCACCAGATAATGTATACAGGAGAGAAGGAATGTGAAGGGAGTATTGTAATTGTGTGTTTGTGGTGTTTGTATTAGAGATAGCCTGCACCTTTGACCCTAGCCTAGAGCAGTGGTTCTCAACCTGTGGGTCGGGACCCCCAGGGGGTCCCCACATGATTTTGGGGGGGTACCCAGATGACAGTGAAGCGACAATTTCAGGACTTTTAAGCCTTTTTAATACCTAAACTTTTTTACCAAGACAGCATCAAAAGTAATCAACAAACTATACAATAAAAACTGGTCAAACATTGGCAAAATTGTCAAATAATAAGAAAGAGGCAAAACATTTGATCAACAAGCTCAAAACGCGTTGCGAGGCGTTGTGAGCTTGTAGATCGGCTATTTTCACAATATTTATCTGTGGGGTCCCCCAGTTCCCCCAGTTCAGATTATTTTGGGGGGTCACAGCCTGAAAAGGTTGAGAACCACTGGCCTAGAGGAAGCTTTTATGACCAAGGTCATAAAATCCCACCCCTCCTGCATACCATCTCAGAGCTGGGCTATAGTAGCCTGGTAAACCCTCCCTCCGGAAATCTCATTTCCATTTGATTTCTCCTGAAATCAAATGGAAATGAGATTTCTGGAGGGAGGGTTTACCAGGCTAGGGCTATAGGTGCAGACTATTTGTTTTTACATTTGGCATGCAGCCTAGGACATACCCACATACTGGTTGTTAGAGGATTCCAACAACTTGGGATGCCCAAAAAGGTGGCATAAAGGCTGGCAAAGTATTGTGCTGTCTCTGCTATAATTGGCAGCCGCCACATATGGCGGAGACGCTGTTACTTATACCCATAGAGTACTGAGTGACATGCTTATTGGATCATGAAGACTGTGTGTGTGTGTGTGTGTGTGTGTGTGTGTGTGTGTGTGTGTGTGTGTGTGTGTGTGTGTGTGTGTGAGATTAGCATAGATACCGGTACTATATAAGAGCATCATTTCATGGCAGTGGTGGAAAGTAACTAAGTACATTTACTTGGGGCGGCAGTGGCTCAGGAGGTAGAGCGGCCGCTGGGAACTCCACGTACTTTACTTGAGTATTTCCATTTTTCAATACTTTATACTTCTTCTCACTTCTCCAATACATCTCAGAGGCAAATATTGTATGTTTTACTCCACTACAATTATTTAGTTCAAGTTACTTTGTAGATTTAGATTATTTTGATAAAACATACATTAAGCGATTACACCCAATTTTATACTTGGGTGTAATGGGCTATTAGAAAATAGCCAATCTACAGCTCAAAATATGCGTTGTGAACTTTTTGATCGGCTGTTTTAAAAAAAAGTTGGACAAATCTTGAAAAATCAGAATACTTTGACGTTGGTACTCAATACTAAAGTATTGTGTGATGCCAATACTTTTGTATTTTTACTCAAGTCAGATTTTAAATGCAGGCCTTTTACTTATATATCAGAGTATTTTTATATTGTAGTATTGCTAAAAAAAATAGCTATATTTAAAAACAATAGGGTCTGCTCAAATAACTCTATTGGATCCATTGGAACACAGGTTATTTTTTCCATTTTATGAAAAGCATCAGTTTCGGACATACAAGGTTCCCACCCGACTGTGACGGTATGGTGTATTAACTGGTGCATGAAACAGCCTACTGTATCACCTACTGTATCAGCTTGAAGACGGAAGTAGTGCCAGATGCTTTCACAATTAGAACACTATCAGTTGGTAATACAACACAGCTTCCATGTTATTTCTATTCATTTGATGGTTTATTTATCTCCCCTCATTCTCCATTCCAGAGGTCTTTCCTGCCCAACTAGTGAAGAAACATTTCTGCTGTGACCTGTGTGGGAATAAGTACTTCAGAAACAGCCAACTCAAACATCACCAGAGAATTCATACAGGAGAGAAGCCCTACCACTGTGACCAGTGTGGGAATAAGTTCGCGACTAGCAGTAAGCTCAAACGTCACCAGAGAATTCATACAGGAGAGAAGCCCTACCACTGTGACCAGTGTGGGGAAAAGTTCAGCCAAAGTAGTACTCTCAAATATCACCAGAGAATCCATACAGGAGAGAAGCCCTACCACTGTGACCAGTGTGGGAATAAGTTCACGACTAGCAGTAAGCTCAAACGTCACCAGAGAATTCATACAGGAGAGAAGCCCTACCACTGTGACCAGTGTGGGAATAAGTTCACGACTAGCAGAAATCTCAAAACTCACCAGAGAATTCATACAGGAGAGAAGCCCTACCACTGTGACCAGTGTGGGGAAAAGTTCAGCCAAAGTAGTAATCTCAAAAGTCACCAGAGAATCCATACAGGAGAGAAGCCCTACCACTGTGACCAGTGTGGGAATAAGTTCACGACTAGCAGTAAGCTCAAACGTCACCAGAGAATTCATACAGGAGAGAAGCCCTACCACTGTGACCAGTGTGGGAATAAGTTCACGACTAGCAGAAATCTCAAAACTCACCAGAGAATTCATACAGGAGAGAAGCCCTACCACTGTGAACAGTGTGGGGAAAAGTTCAGCCAAAGTAGTACTCTCAAAATACACCAGAGAATTCATACAGGAGAGAAGCCCTACCACTGTGACCAGTGTGGGGAAAAGTTCAGCCAAAGTAGTAATCTCAAAAGTCACCAGAGAATCCATACAGGAGAGAAGCCCTACCACTGTGACCAGTGTGGGGAAAAGTTCAGCCGAAGTAGTAATCTCGAACGTCACCAGAAAATTCATACAGGAGAGAAGCCCTACCACTGTGACCAGTGTGGGGAAAAGTTCAGCCGAAGTAGTCATCTCAAACGTCACCAGATAATTCATACAGGAGAGAAGTCCTACCACTGTGACCAGTGTGAGAAATGGTTCAGCACTGGCGAAGGCCTCAGAAATCACCAGATAATTCATACAGAAAACTACTACTACTGTAACCAGTGTAAGAAATTGTTCAAACACCACAGGTCCTTAAAGAAACACATTCAAGCAATTCACACTTGAATGAACCGTGTAAGAAGGGTTTTAACCAATATGATGCTTTAAAGAACCATCAGAGAATTTACCCTTAAGAGAAGCGTGAATGTGAGTCGGGCCTAATGTTTGCATATTTTTGTCAAATGTTAATCCATTTTTGAATGTTGAATGCCCAGAAAATCAAGGCATGGGTTTGTGATACATTTCTAGCCTTGGACCAAGACTGTCGGAGGTTTCTTTTATCGAATGTCAGAATCAGTAAAAGAAATCTCGGACAGTTTCAGTCTGAATTCCATGGCCGTCTCTATGGTGTTGCAAGAGTTTAATTTCATCACATTATTATACAATAACATTTCCAATTCCACTTCATGCAAGGACTTCTGGGTTCTTATTAGAATCACATGTGCCTGAAATACAACAAATTCATTTTAAGTACATGATTGGGGTAAAACATTAACATTTTATAAGGCTGGTAAACATACTTGGAGTGCTATTGATGTGTTTACAATGTTACTAGACCCATTAATCCGCCATACCCCTCAGAATGTCTCTGTAGAGATGAAATAAGAATACAGATTCATACCTCGTACATCAATGTCCAGCTACATGGTTTTACCTGTCATAAAGTATAATTTCATCTTCATTTCTATGGAACTAAAAGTGAAGGAACACCAGTGGTATCCTTTTAATGTCAACATCAGAAATGATTTCAATTTGTATATGTATGTTGTGATTTGTTCACTGTGTATAAAATGGGCTAGAACATAATATTTTCTAGCACATGTTATAGTTTGCCTTGGCTTGAATCAGCCTAAATGTGTGTGTGAATGTATCTATATTCATATCCTCTCATACTGACTCACAAATGCTTAGTCTCTCCAACTACATACACCTAATCGTTTTCAGCTTAAATTTTTATTATTTTACAAAAACTTTTATTCAACTCTTGTATTGTTATATCCAAGTAAGATTTCTTGTGTATGGAATCAATCAAATTCTGATTAAAGTGTAACCTGAAATTGAAAGAATGAAATTAATTTATTTTTTACATTAATGTTGTTCAATGAATGCTCCAATGAAGTGAAACTTTCTCTGTTGTGGAATTAATACTTCATTAAGCACTTCATTAAACCTTTCAACTGCAGAGAAGGACGGGGAGAGGGACAGAGAGAAAAACAGACAGACAGACAAGAGAGACATACTGTATACAGTGAGTGACACTGGAGAGGTAGATACGTACAACAATGCTGCCATCTGCAGTCCAAAATGTGTCTTACAACAATCTCAAAATACAATCCCAAATACAGCTCAAGTGGAGTTAGGAGGTTTTTGACCATTAATGTGGAGATGACATTCTTATCAATTAAGGACCAAACAACTGTCTCCACAAATTGGAGTTAGGTGGTTTGAACGACAGTTTGAGGATCCAATGGAGTTAGGAGGTTTAGTCAGAAGCGCTTTTTAATACTTTTCATTGGTTCAATATTTGTAAAACCCACACAAAGACGTAAAGGGTGTTCAATGGCTCACCACACTACATGACTTCATACAAACCTCATACTAAGGACCGCAATGGAAAAAAGCTGTAAGCCTTTGCCCTTTGTGTGTTATCAGAAAGAAAAAATGGTGCGCTTCCTCTGGATGCCTTCTTAGTTTAGGCAGTGGGTGCTCAGCTATGTATACAAATCAAATTAAAAAACACCTAAGTGGGAAAAGCGGAACTCCAAAATAAATACTGCAAGACAGTGGCTCAGTTTCTCATTTTATTGTGAGAACGCTAACGCGTTTCGGCCGTAGCCTTCCTCAGAGCAGATTAGAAGAGTGATACTGGGGGTGCATGCACCTCTTTTAAACATACACAAATCATCCCCATTTGTGTAGGGGGGGAGGTACTTGCTTGACAATCAATCAATTACACAGTATCAAAGTCACAGTCAGATCAGCAGTTCATAGCAATATCAGTACAAATGCGTGTGTGTGTGTGTGAGTGTGCTATTCAGTGGTGGATAAGTCCTGTATTCAAAGTACAATACAAAAGTAATACAATACAAAAGCATTGGCATCAACATATACTTACAGTACCAAAGTAAAAAGTACTTTGGTAGTAGTTATGAATGGCCTCTTTCAGAAGATAAACACAAAAACATTGTCAAACCTTTTCGAAAATAGCCAAAGTATAGAATAGGGCTTAAGTAGTTAATTCTTGAATTAATAATCTAAATCTGCAAAGCAACTAGAAACTAAAACAGTCAAATAATTGCAGTGGAGTAAACAATACAAC
Source organism: Gymnoscopelus microlampas (assembly GCF_963454915.1). Lineage (NCBI taxonomy): Eukaryota > Metazoa > Chordata > Actinopteri > Myctophiformes > Myctophidae > Gymnoscopelus > Gymnoscopelus microlampas. The sequence continues at coordinate 38,217,837 of NC_139953.1, forward strand.
AACATTTTCCTGAGACGTAGTGGAGTAGAAGTTTAAAGCAGTGGTTCTGAAACCTTTTCATGACAAGGCACTTGAGGCACAAGAATACTTTATACCCTGCAGTACAGCGGTATCTATTGCCAAAAAATAACACATCTACAAGCTTGGCAAGCGACCTTGTGATTCATCTGACAGATTTAGAACCAGCGGGATCCCATCAATGTATTCAAATGAACACAACAAAGTGATGGCCAAGTTAAATGAGCCACAATGAGATTGTTGTAGATAGCCTTTTAACTAATTTCACCATACAATCAAAGATTGTATGGTGATTGTGTGGTGATTGTATGATTGTCTTCTACAATCCTTTGATTCTGGACCCCAACACTGCCCATCCAGTATGCATCCTGTCTGATGATCTGATCAGTGTGAGAACTGGAGAAGAGGGACAGCAGCTTCCTCCTGACAACCCAGAGAGGTTTGACCACAATGGCTATATCCTTGGTTCTGAGGGCTTTAACTCTTATACTCACAGCCGGGAAGTTGGGGTTGGATACAATGCATACTGGGGAGTGGGTGTTTTAGCAGAGTCTTACCAGAGGAAGGGAGACAGAGGTGGTCAACTCTGGGGAATAGGTGTCTATGAAGGTAAATACACAGCATACTCCTCAGGGTCGGACACTGATCTCTCATTGAAGCAGAATCCTGGGAGGATCAGAGTCCAGCTGGACTGGAATGAAGGAAAGCTGTCATTCTCTGATCCTGGTACTAACACACACATACACTACACACTTTCACTGAAACACTCTTTCCATACATTTGACCTGGTCATTCCCTCTGGAGATATTACCAGGTGAGGTCTGTGTAACTGTGAGACGATGCTTTTATGATGATGATGAATATTACTCAGTCAGTTTAGAATCCATATGATTGTGTTGTGGTCAATGACAGTCACATTAACAAGTGTTTCCTAAAGGAGCGGTTCTCAAACTTGTTCATGTCAAGGACCCACAAATTGATATGTATTTGGCCGCGGACCCCCATCTGAAAATATTTCGTGTATTTTGAGTTTTAAAAAAATCAACATTTTTTCTACATTTTCTGTATTTTTCAATAATCAGGATTAAACCTTGTGAACACAGAACACTGATCATTTCTGTGTTTTACTGTCTTTTACTGTCTGAGTCACTGAATGATACATAAAGAGTTAATATTTACAACACATGTTGACTATCCAGGTTAAAGATGTTTTATTGTAAAATATGATATGAGTCAAACTAACTCACTTTATTCCCCTATTATTTTACCCAGGGCAGTAGGCCTAGCTGAGCACAAGTGCTCCTCTCCAGCAACTACCTGCAAATAGACACACACTCACACACACACATAATGACTAATGTCAGTAACATCACATTATTAATTATTATTTTTTTTAAATCAAACTAAGACAGTTTTACTCTTTCATGCTGTGATTATGCAGGTTATTTAACCTTGATTTATTACTAACATTTTATTACAAATATAGTAATTCATAATTCCAGTATATTCTCTTTTCAGATATGACTTATTCATTTTCACGTTCTGATCTACCTGTGAGGCCTTTAGGAGGGCCATTCCAGCGTACCGCAAGCGGAGCTAATACCATATGACGGCCCAATCTAGTGGTATCGGCCCAAGGAACCATCACGCCAGAAGGAAATGTTTGGATCGGGGCGGTGCACCGGATATGGCGCAGCGCTCAGGTCCTGGACCTGGTGAGACGAAGGAGGAGCCCGGCCAGGAGACAACCCACAGAGCCTAGTCCCTCCACGTGCCAGAGCCTCCCCGAGTCCCGGCAGAATACTTCCGGAGAAGCGGACTGCCCTGTCTTGCCCTATAGGACTGACCGTGGGTAGCTACTGGTAGCTACGTAAGTCGGGGCTTGATCAACCCTGGCTGGGTCACCTGGGCGAGGGTGTATGCTGTATGTTGCGAGACCCGAAACACCCTATGACCCCAGGCTACAACACTGATGATACGTCCCAGTTGCATCCATGTGATGTTTTTCTTTATCAAGAAACATTGTTACAATAGAAAAATAATCTACCAAACACAAATGTCTGAATTTTTGGTTTTATATTTATATGCATGAAAGAATATAGGCTATACAAGGAAGGGAAAACACATTCCGGGTCAGATAAAAACAAAGGGTAATGTAATGGGTGCAAAAGTGAATCGACCTACTGTAATGTTGCTATTAATTTACTGTGTGTGTGTGTGTGTGTGTGTGTGTGTGTGTGTGTGTGTGTGTGTGTGTGTGCGTGCGCGCGTGCGCGCGTGCGTGCGTGTGTGCATGCGTGCGTCAGCAGTGAGATGAGATGAAGTGACAGAAATGAGTCAGAAAGTCTTTTAAATCATGAGACGTTGTATTGACAGGGTCTCGCGCGAATTTACGCGCTGTTATTGGCCAGTCAACTCCGTCGTAGGCCGCAAAGCAGACCTGTGATTGGCCAGTCAACAAAGACAAATGTTCCCTCCAAATATGGGAACAGACAGGCCGCAGGTGCAAGACTCGGCGTTGCCATGTCAGCTTATTATAAGCTACGTTGGGCTTGTTTTTCTGTAAAGTTGCTTGTAAATATTGGTAGTTGCGGTTTTTTTGGCTTGTTAATAAAGTGTAGTTGCTTATTTGGGCTTGTTTCCTAAATGTTGTTTAAACCAGTGGTTCTAAAATATTGTCATCATGTCTGTCAAGTACCCCCCTAATTAATATGTATTTGTTCACATCTACAAGTTCTGCTATTTTCAAGATAGCCTATATATATCGTTTCTTTTGGGCTTGTTTTCATAGACCTGGTTGCTTATTTCTCTCGCAACATCTGGCAACGCTGCATTCAACAGCAGAGCTGAGCGCCAATATCAAAGCAGAGGGTTTTAACTTTGTTTGTTATTATATTAACAATTAACTAAATACATTTACTCAAGTATTGTACTTAAGTACAGTTTTGAGATATATATATTTTTTACCTTAATGGAGTATTTCCAAGTTTCAATACTTTTACTCCACAGTACTACAGCTCTGAGGAAAATATTGTACTTTTACTCCACTACAATTATTTGAAAACCTGGTTACTATTTAATTTACTTAAAGTATAATTTACTTTAAGTACTTTTACCAAAACTGGTTATTAATAATAATAACCGTTTCCATAGTGGAAATCATGAGATCAAATGTGTCTCTCGTGTCTCGTTCACGTCAGAGGAAGATGGCAGAACGTTTGGGTAACTTTTAGACCAGACAATCTGACAACAACAATTGAATCTTCAGTGTAAACTACAGGACAACTGCGTCAATGCAGATAATTATCATGTAACGATGAAGATGTTTCATCAGAGAATCAACTGAATTCACAACAAATCGTTATGAGCATCAATCATAATGGAAGACAGACACAGGCACAGCACCATGCCTTTACAACCACAGAGACACTGGTAAGAAGCTAATGTTCAGCGGTGGGACTGGGAAAAGTACTCAAATGTTTTACTTAAGTAAAAGTAGCATACTGCAATATAGAAATACTCTGTTACAAGTAAAATCATTCTAAATGTAGGTCTACTTGAGTAAATGTAAGTACCAAAAGTAAAAGAAGGCCTTCAGAATGTCCCATTTCAAGTTTTCAAATGTATAAAAGTATTAGTAGCAGATCTACAAGCTCACAATCATTGTGAGCTTGTAGATGTGCTATTTTCAAATGGTCTAAAAGTATATACAGGGGCTAAATGTAAATACAGGGGCTGAAGTGGAGTGGTTAGTGTGATTTGTAATAATAATCAAAATCTATAAAGTAACTAGTAGCTAAAGTTTTCATATAATTGTAGTGGAGTAAAGGTACAATATTTCCCTCTGAGATATAGTGGAGTAGAAGTAAAAGTATTGGAAATTGTAAATGATGAAGAAAGTAAAAAATACCAAAAAATGAGTACAGTACTTGAATAAGTGTACTTAGTTACTTTACACCACTGCTGGTAAGTAGCTAATGTTAAGCCAATGCAGTTATCCTGATGTAGACCAGAGTGATTCCCAACCTTTTTAATTTCAAGGACCCTTCAATTTGAGCAGAGTTTTTATCTCTGGGATCCTCCTGACCTACACTCACTATACAATCCACAGTGTTAAAGGTGCTGTAGTGATATGTGTTGGTTAAAACTAAACCAAATATTTTGTTAAAAAGTGAAAGAGCTCTATATTTCCATTCACAGAGTGTTTGTTCAGTAACAGGGGTCTTCCTGTCTTTCCAGCTCTTTTACCCATTTACCAGCTTCAATTTTATAGTGTTCCAGTTCAAAATGTGTAATTTCTTTCTTTCATCACTTTTTCTTATCCTGTATCCTGTGTGTGAGTCCCCTCTCCTGATTATATTACATTTGTATCCTGACCTGAAAAAGGTCTATTTTCTGCATATTAAAGAGCTGGAGAAACAGGGAAACCTCTCTAGTAGTCTATAGCAATGATTACTACTATTACTATATTTGGACCCCACTTTGAGAACCACTGGATTGGCACAATAACCCCGGCTACGCCGGACAAGCTGCTTGTTGTGAACTTATTCACTGACATCTTTTCCGCAGATGATGTCCAACAAGAGGATAGCCCCCCGCCCCCACCTGAAGGGTCCGTGGCCCCCCGTTGTGACTCCCACTAGGCATGATCATGATGTTGAAATCCTCTCTACTAGAGACAGCAGAGCTGAAGTGTTCTCAGAGATGGCAAGCTTCAACGCAGGTGAATTCACTTACCGCTTAAAACTCTAGCTAGCTCAAAGAGCTACTATGTTGTACACATCCAGTGGTCGCTGGTGCAAGACAAAATAAATAACAGTGAAGAAAATAAATAGAAGTCTGCACACAGCTGTAGCTCTGAATTGTTTTTACTGTGCAATCATCAGAAACACATTTTTTATCATACACCCAAGTACAATATTGCTATACTAAATCCCACCAATATACAAAAACAATACGAAAAAGAATCCTTTGCAAGTATCAAAAACCAGTGCAGGTATTAAGAGAAACGGCACTGCAGTGCAAGCATCCAAACACTGTCAAAGAGTGTTAAGTATTCAAAGTGCAACATAAAATATAAAATGACCCTAACCATAAAGTATGAGGCAACAAAGTACAGGGTGAAGTTATATTAGAAAGGCAATATGTAAAGTGTCAGGATGTCCTTTCTTTTTTTTAAGTGTAGAGCCACTGAAGTTTTAGTATTATTGGTTCTGATCTGTGTTCGCTGATGCGTGTTTTCAGGGGATCTGCTAGTTTGTCCCACATAGCCAAGACCAGCAGGACACTTAAAGGGATATTTCACTTTAAAAAAAAATGTTGGTCATTTTATCATCTACTCAGGCTTTTGTGAGCCCCCCAGACAGTTAAGTTGCTTGATTCAGTATTTAGATATTTGATATTCCTTCTATCATACACGCCCCCTTCCTATACAAACCCATTATAACTTCAAACTCCATTTTCAACATGTTAGATTAATCAAAAACACCCGTCCTTGGTTCTGGTGACTCATCCTGCCCTCCTAATACGTTAGGGGGGCGTTTTTTCCCCGATTACTTTTCATTTTCCAAAAACAATATTACAAATAAATGACAAAAGTAATTGAAAAAAACACGGTCTCCTCACATATTAGAAGGACAATATCAGTCACCAGAACCCCGATTAATCTAACATGGTTAAAATGGAGTTTGAAGTTACAATGGGTTTGTATAGGAAGGGGGCTGATAAAATTTATACCAAATATCTAAATACTGAATCAAGCAACTTAGAAACTGTCCGGGGTGCACCCAAAAGCCTGCATAGACGATAAAATGACCAAAAAATGTTTTGAAAGTGAAATATCCCTTTAAGACATCAGTGGTGAAATATTGAGATACATTTGAAGTTACCATTGGAATGTTATCCAAGAAAGTTCGGTCCAGGGTGGGTATGATCTGACCTGTCCAGTAGAGATCTAATATTGGGAACTCTTTTGTTCACTATTCGGGGTAGTCCTTGATAAATAGACTTCAATGCATTGTTGGAGTTAATGATATGCCAGTGTTTTACCAAAATGTTATTAATTTCCTTACTATTCTGCCCTGGCAATTGCGTCGTAGCAAGGCTTAGACAGACAGATAACAAAATGAAGTTCCAGTCAACCGTTTTGGTGAATATGGTGCATATGTTCTTCAGACCCATACAGGCCTTTCTTTCAGCTTGCATCATGTTGTTACATACTCTTGCATTCACGTCTCTTTCCACCAGATGGCAGTATGTGTAAAGGGATGCATTCCTTCCTTTATAATATCTGGACATACTGTAATGGAATATCTGGATATCTTGACTTGGTTCCATCCTGACTATGTAATGTTTACTACATGTTGTATATACTCTGTTACCTCATTGTAATCCATTGTACATCATTATATATTTTATGTTGCACTTTGAATACTTTACACTCTTTGACAGTGTTTGGATGCTTGTGCTGCAGTCCTGTTCCTAGGACTGTGCCATTTGCTTCCTTGCATTTCCAACACTTTTTATCTTGTATCAGGCCCAACGTAAATAAACGTAATAAATGTTTGTATCTATCTATGTATGATTTAGCAATGAGTAAATGTACTTCTGTTATATTATATGTAGCCCAACCAATATCATGTACCAAAAGTCCCTTTGCCAGATTAGCCATATGGTAAATGTAGACCCCACGATGAGCATGGCTCTAGTATGGAAGCTGTGCGTGTGCCACGCCCATACAAGTGCATTAGACGCACGGTTCAGGAAAAGATAGACCAGAGGCGTATTTTTAAGGAGATATGATGACCAACCAAAATCCCACGTTAATACCATAATGGACAATATCTGTTTCTGAGTTAGCAGTTCTTTCAACACGCACAGAAAAAGGAAAATGAATTGTTTTATTTTGTCCAATAGCTCATTATTGTATAGTGTCTATTCAGGTTCATCAGCCAATGTTTTAAGCTGGTCAGGCTTCATGATGGAGTCTTCATTCTTTGACACTGGGATCTTCTTGTTCTGTCCCATTTGGGTGAGTTCCTTGGCTGAAGGTGGCCAGACTACACACACAGCAGCCTTGCCGTCACGGATGACTTTTGGCCTGGAAACAAAGCCCACCATCATCTCCATTTGCTGCACCATCTGCTCCAGAGTTGAATCCAGTGATGCTGAGGCTTCTGGCTCCTGGACTTGTTTCAGCTTGGTTGCGAGGCCATGGGTGGCGATATCAGAGGAAACGGCAAGCTCCTTCACCAATGCAGGCCCTGCCTTCGCTTTCTGTTAATCCCGCAACTTCAGCTGCTCTCCGTGGATCTGTTTGCCGCTCATTGGCCGATAGACGGGGGGTCAGTCTTCTGGTTGAGCAGCACCACCTTGGGGCTCTGCTCGTCCATCGTCCGCAGGGTGCATGGTGACATCAGGGATCTCCATATATGGGCATAAAAGGGACAAGGACCTCCATCTTATATAAAAATTGGCTTAAGGGAGGACCGGCTGGTGGGCGGACCACGCCGTCACGCTCATGTCACTATGACTCAGCCATAAGGAGTTCCCAATGCAGCTACGCCCAAATATGGAGTGTACTGTATTATGGGCATAAAACTGATATATGCAGACAGACAGATACAGAGATCTCCATATATGGGCACAAACGGGACACAGACAGACCGGTACAGCAGATACTCTGATAAAGGGTACAATGGGTATTGCATAACCGGGTGGGGCATGCATTCCCAATTTGCATCGTTCCCGAGTAGATCGGTGCCGGTCTAGTCAGTGTCAGTGTAAATCAATGCTTTCTGTTCTGTGTGTGACGTCAAACCAAAGCTCCATCAGAGAGGGAGGAGGGAGAGAGAGAGAGGAACTTATTTCATCCACATGAAAAACAATACATGGATTAGCACTATAACCCTGGCTATGCCGGGAAAACTGCTTGTTGTGAATAAACTTGTTTACTGACATCTTTTCCACAGATGACGTCCAACAAGATGATGGCCCCCCACCTGAAGGGTCCGAAGGCCCCCCGTTGTGACTGCCGCTAAGCATGATCATGATGCTGAAATCCTCAAACGTGTCCTCTACCAGAGACAAGTATTCTCTGAGATGTCAAGCTTCAACGCAGGTGAATTCAGTTACCTCTTAAGACTAAGAGCTATGTTGTACACATCCAGTGGTCGCTGGTGCGAGACAAAATAAGTAACAGTGAAGAAAAGAAAAAAAGGTCCATACTGTGTATGGACCTTTTTTCTTTCTTTTAAAATGTTAAAATTAAAATTATAACGATCTAACTTTAAGAGGAAATCTCTCTCTCTCTCTCTCTCTCTCTCTCTCTCTCTCTCTCTCTCTCTCTCTCTCTCTCTCTCTCTCTCTCTCTCTCACAACCCAACCGGTCAAGGCAGATGGCCGTCCTCCTAGAGCCAGGTTCTGTTCGAGGTTCCTTCCCGTTAAAGGGGAGTTTTTCCTTGCAGCCACCGCCAACTGCTGTGCATAATTGCAGTCCCAGGTTGCCAGTAGGCATACCTGTTTCCTGTTCAAATCTGCTGCTGAGCCAATCAAACAGTTATGCCAGCTTCTCGAAACCTGGGACTACAGTTATACACAGAACTGATTGTTGGTCTCCGTACATTAAAGGGTAGTGTCTTGAGTCTTGACCTGCTCCATACTCCACTTGACCTATTATATTAAGTGAGAGATAACCTTTTTTTTCGCATTTTGGCACTATATGAATAAAACTGGATTGAATTGACATGCAGGTTGGAAATGTTTGCGTAGTCTAGATATTGTTCTAATTCCTAAAATGTTAATAATAGCTTATTTGTAGCACAACAGAAATTAAATCAAATGTCATTAAACTTTACAGGTTAGAAGATTTTGTGAAATCTGCAGGATTCGGTGGTCGGTCACTTATTATCAGGGCCACTCGAGATGCTGGGAGTTAAGTGACTGAAAGTTGATTAGAACAAAATATCAGTCAACAAAGTGGGTTCTGGGGACCTTCTGGGTTCATTGAGGGGGTTTTAAATGGACCCTTACATGTCTGTAACTCTGAGAGTGTACACATTTTTACACACAAATTCGTACACTCTCAGAGTTATGGGGGTCTGTGGCCTAATGCACACCATTGATACCAAACCTCTGTAATTAAACAGTGTGAGAATCACTGCACTCCTGGGACCTTGTGCCCAGCAGTGACCAGCTCCTTTTGTCAGGTGTAATACAAACATAGGCCGGCAGGTGTCAGGACCGAGCTATTGACTAAAACTCTACTGAGATTCGAATCAGTGATGCTAATACATTTTTTTGTATTTTAATTTGTATTTGGCTAATAGCTAGTTTTCAAGTATTATTTGAAAACTATGAGTCTAATTGAATAAAAAATAATAATGATCACGTTTGAAGGCACAGAGGCTCCCAATAATATTTAATGTGGCTTTTTTAAATATGTCACATGGCTCCTTTTGAATAATGATCAGGCATACATATACAGTAGTAAAAATGGCTCACACTTATAATTCTGGGCAAACATTATATAGATTAATGTTAGTCAACAAAAAATGTTGTGGAGCAGTTGTAGGCTGGTATACCAACTAACTGAGAAATCCTGGATTATATGTTCTATTACGTGAAATTAGAATTTTTATTAAAATTATTATTATTATTATTATTTAGATTTTACAGTGTATAACAATAAGGCATAAGGATAATAATAAGCTGACATCAGGGAGCGTGCGCACTCAGTGGAACGGAGCTGAGTCAAATCTACCAGGGATGCACTAGTGACGTCACTGACTAATACGCACCATGGGACCCCCTGACAATTTGTTAATTTTATTCATAAATAGTTTTTATCAATAAATCAAGGCTGGAATTACTTGGGTGGAATTTCATTTTGTTATTTTTTTTTGCGATGACAAATGCAACTAGGTGTTTTTAGTCATTTTTAATTAAACATTTCATGAGAGAGAGAGAGAGAGAGAGAGAGTTTTTTTTGACAAAATATCCACATTACAATTATAAATAACAGGACAAAATACAGTTACTACACTCGAAAAAGAAAATAAAAATAAATAATATATATAGCAGCAGAAGCACTTCCTCCTCCAGACGACGCGTAGTAGTGACCTCACCGACGTATCCTTGTCGGTTTTGCGCCGTTTAATTGTAAGTCCTCCCTTCATAATGATGGCTGCATGAGCACACACACACTCACACACACAGACAGTCATCCACATCCACACACACAGCACAGAGAGACACATAACGGGTCGGTGTGGTACTGAAGAAGAACGGGGGGGCCTGCTGGAAGCAACACTATAAAAAAAAACGTCTGCGTTTGATCCAATTTTTAATTAATCTAATTTATATGTGTGTGTGCGTGTAATACGTGTGTACGTGGGGGGCTTTTAATTACATCCACACTGACTGATAGGTTTCCTGGGCTTCCTATATCCGCAACATTGTGTGTGTCTCTGTAAATGGATGAAGAAGAGGCTAGCTTTATTTAGCTTCAACCTGATGATGAGGACGAAGGAGACGATGATAGTGGACGATGATCGGCGTCGATGATGGAACCATCGCCTCCTGAGAAAATAAGATTCTAGGGCTTTTTTTTTTTTAATAATGGATCCTACGACGTTGCTGGGGAAGAAGAAGGAGATCGAGGGATCCACCACCACCACAGCGGTGTGGATCCGTTGCGATCAACGACATTCATGATGATGCACCTCCCCGTGGATGATGATGATGACGAGAGGATGGGATTATTATTATTATTATCATCGTCGTTGTTGTGTTATTATTGAACTATTCGATCTATAGATGATCTTCTCCTATCACCGGCCATCGTCGATTCGAATAACGGCTCGGTTTAGTTGTTCGATCCTTCAGACAACTTGATCGAGATGATGTGTTTTCACTGTTGTTGTGGATGTGGACGCTGCTGCTGCTGCTGCTAACTGGACCACTGAGTGATCTACTTCGGTATTAAAATCGTTTTTTTTTATTATCGGTTAATCGGGACATCTCCTCCTGTCTCTCTCGTCCTCCCAAGGACGGTTCGGTGACATTTCATTGGGTGAGTATCTTTACATGTTACGATGAATTGAATACACACAGCCTGGACCCCAATGGAAACAAGCCATATATATATACTGTAGTGATTTCTTGGGGTTATCCTTTTAGCATCCTTTTGGATGAAACTGTGCTTTTTTTTTGCAAACTGTTAATAAAGTAATCAATCAATCTAAGGATAACAAAAAAAATCCATTCCTGTAATCTGGGAAGTGTTTACAAATGTAACCAAATGGACCCCTTCCGGGGTCCATTTGGTTACATTTGTAAACACCTCCCAGATAAATCCCTTAACACTGAGGATTGTAGGTGGACTCAGGCTACATTCTGGAGTTATATTCACACTGATCGTACTGTACTGTACTCTGTGTGTGTGTGTGTGTGTGTGTGTGTGTGTGTGTGTGTGTGTGTGTGTGTGTGTGTGTGTGTGTACTGTGTAAGCTTAACTCCAACGTTACGTTACAATGTGCAAGGTAATCGGAGTAAAAGTAACGCGACGAAATGAGTATTTCCCAGGCGGTCTCCCCACCTCCTCATGCATGGCATGTTTTGGGGGTGAGATGAGATCTGATGTTGTGCTGGCCCCCTGATGCTAGCTAGCAGGCTAAGCTACACTCACTGCTGCTTATGATGGTCCTATATTATACTGTGTATATCTCTCTTATACATTATTAGTACTGTAGGTAGATCAGGGTCTATGATACTGGTTCTCAACGTTGGGTTCAGGGACCAACATGGGGTCACTCCAAATGGAGCCCCTTATTGAGTCTTTATAACTCAAAAGGAAGCAAAAAAGGTTCCTTCTTGTACACCAAAATGAGTTTGCAAAAGGAACTAAATTATGGACCCTTCATTCATTGGGTCTGTAACTCTGACAGCTGTGCAAATGGAACGTGTCCATTTGGTTCCATTTGTACAAGTCTCTGAGTTAAATGAACGCTGATGATTTTACGGTGTAGATTGGGGTCCTAGAGATTAAAAAAGAGGTATCATGGGGGGGTCCATGGTGTAATGCATATCAAAGGGTCCTTGAAATGAAAAAGAGGTTGAGAAATCACTGGGGGTCCCAGTCCCTGACTGACATTATCTTTTCAAACGGGGGTCTGTGTGTGTGTGTGTGCTAATACAGTATGTTGCAATTTGAGGGTCCATGACATGCTGGTGTAATCAACTGGTGTCGTCAACTGGTACAGAAGAACCTTTTGGTTGTATAATCTCTTCCTGGCACAAAACCATTTGGTCATACTTTACAATCTGTTGTCCTGGCACAAAACCATTTCAGCATCAGAATCAACGTTATTGTCTTGTCACAGGTGTAAAGAAGTGGGTGCAATTAGTTTTTGTGCATGCTCCATCATTTGTCATTTTCAGGAGGGAAGGGGGTGGGGGGTGGGGGGGGGGCAGAGAGAGAGGGAGAGCAAGTAGAAGACTAGCCTCGGAAACCCAGCCATTTTTTTTGTTACAAAAGAAAAAAGTCTGGGGGAACGATGCAGGAACGATGGTCTTTGAAGCTTGTTATCTCCTAACCATTGAGAGTGCAGAGGGGCGTCGCTCTAAATTTGGTGACGTCAGCCTGCTCCGTGCACAGACCGGGGGGGGGGAGGGGGGAGGGGGGGGGGGAGGCGGGGACATAGATTGGTGAAGCAATCAGAGGACGCGCCTGCTCCGGGCGCCTGGGTTTGGATCCGCCCTTCGAGACCATGGATTGCTCTCGTTCTCTCAGTCTAGTAGAAGACAGAAACAGGCCAAAAGAAAGATAAAAGATATTGTTGCTGTCGGGCAGAATCCTCTTATCTCCATTTTCTGACTTTGTGTTTTTTTCCCTGTAAATTAATGCCCTACTTGATCATACTACACTAACTACAGCATCACACAAAAGCATGAAAAGTAGCAGATCCACAAGCTCCACGTTTCGAGCTTGTAGATCTGCTACTTTTGTAGTAACAGTTTTGGACATACAGTATGAGTTTTCCACCTGACAGAGACGATATGTACATTCATCCATATAGCATAAAACATAGCAGGTATATTTGTACATGATGTCAGACATAAGGTGCATGTTAAAAAAAGATAGCAGGTTCAGTACATGAGGTACAGCACTAGAACAGCATAGACATATAGTCTTATGTGCTAGTGTTATATTAGTCTACATGAGGTATAGACCAGGGGTCTTCAAAGTTTTGAGCTTGTAGATCTGCTATTTTGGGCTACTGTTCCCCCCCGTAGTAGGGATGTGAGGGTTCATGTGGTTAATGTAAAATCTAAGTCCCTATCACACAAATACTTGGCAGTATCTCTGAGGCAGTATCTCTGAGGGCCCCCTGTTGAAGACCCCTGGTATAGACCATTTGAGAATGTTTGTAAACAAACATGTGTAGGGCATGTATTTCTAAGGTAGAATGTTTTATTATTCTAGTCTAGTGTCCAGAACATTAGATATGTTGTCTAGTTTGTCAACCTGTGGACGTTTAGAACAAAATAATCTATGTCTAATTCAATTGTCAGTAACGATATCAGTGGGGCCTGTTCTACCAGATATAAAGGTTAATGAATAATACTGTTGCAATGCAACGCAGCGGTATCTACCAGGAAGTACATGTTTGGTTGTGAGGTGATGTCATGATGATTTGGTCTATAAAAAGAAAAAAAAAGAGAAGGAAATGCAGAGTAGGTACACATAGGAATAGGAAGGTAGTCCACCACACGATAAGGTCAAATCCACACAGGTAAAATCCACGTGGGAAAGTAGTCTGCATAGGGGAACAAAATCCACATAAGGAAAGGCATTTGGTCGTATAATCTGTTGTGTCTTCCTGGTACATACCGTATAATCATAGTCATATAATCCCTCGCCTCAACTGAAGTGTTCTGTAATCTGTGCCAGAGCTAGTTGGTGATCGTGAGCAGCAACCAACCTTCACAATCAATTCAACACGTATATTATAACGCTACATGATGTCTCCATGTTAGACCAGCTGGAATAGCTGTCATTTAATACAGTTTGGCAAAATATGCTAGTTATTCTGTTAACCCATTAAGACCTGAGGCCGATTTAAAAAATGTTTTCTAAAAATGTTTTAATGTTCTGTAATATACATCTCAAAATATTTTGTTCCATGGACCCCCAGAAGCAAAGATTTGAGTTTCAAATGTTCGCTTAAAAATATATATATATTCAAAGATTTGCACAAATGCTCACGATTTTTCAAAAATAGCAGATCTACAAGCTTTCCGCGCTATGAGCTTGTATATCTGATATTTTTGAATAACCAAAGAAATCCAAAATGACACAGATGCGTTCCCGGTCTTCATGGCTTAAAACAGCGGTTCTCAAACTTTTTCATGTCAAGGACCCCCTAATTGACACTTATTACCCCGCGGACCCCCATTTGAAAAGATAAGCCAGGGACCCCAATAAGAGAAGGTTTTTACGGCTCTCTAGCAGTGATTCTCAACCATTTTAATTTCAAGGACCCCCAGTTTGACATGCATTAGGCTACGGACCCCCATTTAATGGCATTTATACCTCTGGGACCCCAATTCACATTGTAAAACCAATGTTAATTTAACTCTGAGAGTGTACAAATGGAACCAAATGGACCCGTTAGGGTCCATTTGGTTCCATTTGTACACTCTCAGAGTTACAGACCCATAAGAGTCCATTTGGTTCCTGTCCATCATCTAGCTGGGGACCCCCTGGAACCCCCTCAAGTACCCCTGGGGGTCCCCGGACCCCACTTTGAGAACCAATGGCTTAAAAGGCCCGCTCCTCCCTCAAGGCAGTTAGCAAGCGACAGAAAGGTGCCTTTTTCTAAAAGAGTGATTGAATGACTAAATCATCCATGATGTTATTACATCACAGTCATTATGACTTAATTACATCATCAGAGGGATTTGTTTCTTTCTTGTCCAGGACAGGTTGTTTACATCAGTACACACACGTACACACCTCCATCTTATTATTCTGTCGCCCGCCGGTTATTACGGGGCCAGGCTTCCAGCATGGACCCGTATTGTTATTCGCATTATTCCATTTCTTCTTCTTCTTCTGCCGTTTTTGCCAGTTCTGGCTGAACCGTGCATACGCTTTTTATGAAACTCGGCCATATGATAGATGGTCATGAAAAACGATCAAAAAATAAATCTCACAATCTTTCGTCAAAAGGTGGCGCTATAGCACTCAGTTGAAAATGCCAACTTTGAACAGGTACAACTCATGCCCTGTTTTACCTACAGCCATAAAACTTCAATACACACATGCGTCTCCTCATGATGAACAACTTTCACGCTCTGACTTTTGACCTCTGACCCTTAGATCTCCCACCATTTCGAACTATATGAAAAACAGTTAAAACCTATCTCCTCCTGGGATTTTTGAGTAATCTGCACGAAACTTTTTACACATGAACTTTGGACCTATACCAAAAAACGTTTGCAAAATATCTTCCATAAGTGAAAAAATGAAGCTTTAATGAGCCAATGAATATTGCAGTTTTATGACAATTATTCATCTGCCCCTAACACATACATGCAGACTTACCATTCTTTGAAACTTTGCAAAAATGTAAAGGGCCATTCCAAATATCACTGAAACCAATCTTACTCCAATTGGTCAAACGGGGGCGCTATAGCAATTTTTTGAAAATTGAAACTTTAAACAGGCAAAAGTCATGCCTCGTTTGGCCGACAGCCATTAGACCTGCTTACACATGTGCCTTGACTAATGAGGAACACATCTATCACGTTGACCAGTAAGCACCGCCCTTAGATTGTCCGCAATCTTGAGCAGTTTGAAAAACACTTAAACCCAGGATTTTTCAGCTATTTGCGTGAAACTGTATCATCTGGGTGATCTCCTTTCACAGGCTCTTGTCTGTTGGTGGCTTCTCGCTTAAATGTGTGCCCCACAACCTGAAGGTCACCAGTTCAAGCCTCACTTGGTGCAGACTTCATCTAAGTTGCATTTCACACAACATGACTATCAATGAATACATCTGCAATTGTTAAAGATAACATGAAATACTTAATTGAGTGTTTTTTACATACAGCTGATCTACAATCTCACAACTTTTCAGATAGCAATGAGAGTATGTTTTTTCAATGTATAACATACTTCATTGTGAAAATAGCCGATGTACAATCTGACAACTTTTAATGGTTTGTGAGCTTGTAGATCGGCTACTTTCACTAGTTTTGCTTCTGAGGAGATGTACAATTTCTTAATTGGTAAATGGTTTGTGAACGAGTGATCTTAGTGTTAGTGAAACAGGGGCTTGGGTCATGACAGAAGGCAAGCGTTTGTCATCCTCAACAGACAACATCAGCCTGGACAAAGCTATAGCACTATAGGTAGTGTTGCAGCTACCTAAGAGTGCCTCACGACCGCAAGGTTGCTGGTTCAAGCCTCACTTGATGCACACTCATTTAAGTTGAATTGCAAAAAACATGACTCAATCTATTCCGTTTCCATGGCTCTCTCTCTCTCTCTTCAATCTATTCCGTTTCCATGTCTTTCTCTTCAATCTATTCCGTTTCCATGTCTCTGTCTCTTCAATCTATTCCGTTTCTATCTTCAATCTATTCCGTTTCCATCTCTCTCTCTCTCTCTCTCTCTCTCTCTCTCTCTCTCTCTCTCTCTCTCTCTCTCTCTCTCTCTCTCTCTCTCTCTCTCTCTCTGGCGGCCATAGCTGAGTGGTTAGTGAGCCCGCCTAGGGAGCCAGAGGCTCTGGTTGCCCCAGGTACGATTCCAACCCAGGATTTTTCAGCTATTTGCGTGAAACTGTATCATCTGGGTGATCTCCTTTCACAGGCTCTTGTCTGTTGGTGGCTTCTCGCTTAAATGTGTGCCCCACAACCTGAAGGTCACCAGTTCAAGCCTCACTTGGTGCAGACTTCATCTAAGTTGCATTTCACACAACATGACTATCAATGAATACATCTGCAATTGTTAAAGATAACATGAAATACTTAATTGAGTGTTTTTTACATACAGCTGATCTACAATCTCACAACTTTTCAGATAGCAATGAGAGTATGTTTTTTCAATGTATAACATACTTCATTGTGAAAATAGCCGATGTACAATCTGACAACTTTTAATGGTTTGTGAGCTTGTAGATCGGCTACTTTCACTAGTTTTGCTTCTGAGGAGATGTACAATTTCTTAATTGGTAAATGGTTTGTGAACGAGTGATCTTAGTGTTAGTGAAACAGGGGCTTGGGTCATGACAGAAGGCAAGCGTTTGTCATCCTCAACAGACAACATCAGCCTGGACAAAGCTATAGCACTATAGGTAGTGTTGCAGCTACCTAAGAGTGCCTCACGACCGCAAGGTTGCTGGTTCAAGCCTCACTTGATGCACACTCATTTAAGTTGAATTGCAAAAAACATGACTCAATCTATTCCGTTTCCATGGCTCTCTCTCTCTCTCTTCAATCTATTCCGTTTCCATGTCTTTCTCTTCAATCTATTCCGTTTCCATGTCTCTGTCTCTTCAATCTATTCCGTTTCTATCTTCAATCTATTCCGTTTCCATCTCTCTCTCTCTCTCTCTCTCTCTCTCTCTCTCTCTCTCTCTCTCTCTCTCTCTCTCTCTCTCTCTCTCTCTCTCTCTCTCTCTCTCTCTCTCTCTCTCTCT
The DNA here is from genome assembly GCF_963454915.1 of Gymnoscopelus microlampas. Classification (NCBI taxonomy): domain Eukaryota; kingdom Metazoa; phylum Chordata; class Actinopteri; order Myctophiformes; family Myctophidae; genus Gymnoscopelus; species Gymnoscopelus microlampas. Next base: position 38,235,560 of record NC_139953.1, read on the forward strand.
CTCTCTCTCTCTCTCTGGCGGCCATAGCTGAGTGGTTAGGGAGCCAGAGGCTCTGGTTGCCCCAGGTACGATTCCAGGCCAGGTCAGCAAATGTGTTGATGAAATTTGTCATCGACACAAGCAAGACTCTTAACCCCTAATTGCTCACAGGCCCTCATTGGAAACAAGACCACAAGGACTTTCATGAACTGACCTGTTAAAGGAATTATCATTTCTCTTTCTCTCTCCCGGCCCCGTATTATCGCTGCTTGCAGCTATATTTTGTCTTGTTTTCGAAGCCCTGGAAATAGCACAGCTGCAACTATCGATCCTATTCCCTCTTTTTGATTACGGTAATTTTGAATAATCTAAAATAGCAGATACAAGCTCAGAGTGTCACAAAGTTTGACGCGTTATAAAAAGCTGTTTGTCTATAATGAAATGCCCAAAATATGAATCAATAATTTTATAAAGATTCAGCCCGCTTTATGGTCCGTATATGGGCATGTTGCATTTGTAACTACCAGTTCGGTGGCTGGAGTGTCCACCTTGAGATTGGGAGGTTGGGGCTCAATCCCCCGGCCGGCGTCATACATCAAAGACTACCAGGGACGTGCACAGATAGACTCTAGGTGGTGCTACAGCACCTGCCCTTTGCCCTCTTGACCAGTGCCCTTTTGAAGTGCCCTTTTAAAAGTTTACAGCAGGGGGTCCGGGACCCCTAGGGGTCCTCAGAGTTACTACAGGGGGTCCGCCAAGTCTTTATGTGATATGATTTTTCTGTTTACCATAACCACTCGAAACCTAGCATCCCTTTTCTGAGGAGAACTTTAGCCAAAAATAGCAGATCTACAAGCACACAACGCCTCGCGCTGCGAGGCGTTGTGGGCTTGTAGATCGGCTATTTTTGGCAAAGAGGTATAGGTGTAGAGGGAAAAAAGAGCAGACCAAGTAAACAACAAAAATTATAATTTACTTGAGCACCTGCCCCTCAAAATGTCTGTGCACGCCACTGAAGACTACTAATAATGAGACTCAATGCCTCCCTACAAGTTGGCACTCAGCATAAAGTGTTGCATTGGGGATAAGTCCCCATAATAGCATCATGTCCAGCACTTGTACATCATGGCTGGGCGTGGCCTGTCACAATTATTTTGCATAATTACCATCAGCGTTTCCATGTTGAAAAATGTTCATACATTTTCAAACATTTTTGAACAATAGCAGAAATGGCAGATCTACAAGCTTACACTCACACTACAGAAACAGTAGATCGGCTATAATTTTCATGTATAAAATAGGGCTAAAGTGGTTAATGTATGTTTTATAATATAATAATGTATATCTGCAAAGTAACCAGTAACTAAAGTCTTCAAATAATTGTAGTGGAGTAAAAGTGCAATATTTGCCTCTTGAGATGTAGTGGAGTAGAAGTAAATGTATTGGAAATTGGAAATACTCAAGTACACATAGCACAAATACCTCAAAATTGGACTTAAGTACAGCACTTGAGTAAATGTACTTAGTTACTTTACACCATTGACTATGACTTCAACTGTTGGCACCCTTATGTTGTTGTGTGACCCTCTCTCTCTCTCTCTCTGCCTCTCTCTCTCTCTTCACAGACGGCGGGCATTCAGGATGGCGCCGCTCCTGGACGCTGCCCGCAAACTGGGCTGGCTTCTACTCAAGTCGTTGCTTCGCTTCGCGTTCATGTTCATCAACAACTGCGTGGCCATCCCTTCCTACTGTTTTTACCTGCTGCTTCTGCAACCGCTGAGAATATGGGACAGTGCCGCTTTCTGGCACGTGGAAGGAGTAATGTTCAAGTGGTTGCTGGCCATGGTGTCGACGTGGGGCTGGCTCGCGGGTTATACGGGTGAGTTTGCGTTTTCCTGGTCGCTCTTTTCCTCTTTTGGGTCACCGGTAGGCAGGTTTCTGAACGGTCCACAACACTCCTCTGAGACACTTTAAAACCCTTTAAGACCTGAAGAAGCATCTGTGTCACATTTTCATTTGAGCTAAAAAAGCATTATTTTACACTTTGGCTATTCAAAAATAGCAGATATACAAGCTCATAACGCGGCACCGAGTGCCGCGCTATGAGCTTGTAGATCTGCTATTTTTTGAAAAATCATAATTTTTTTTGCAAATCTTGAGATTTGAGTTACAAAAGCGAACATTTGTAACTCAAATCTTTGCTTCTGGGGGATTCAACAGTTTTTTGAAAAAACGTATGTAGCCATAATATCAGTGGTTCTTTTTTCCATGTCAAGGACCCCCAAAATGACATGTATTTGGCCACGGACCCCCATCTAAAAAAATATGTTCCAGGGACCCCCGGAAGCAAAGATTAAAGTAAATTTATTTCGCTTTAAAACAATTTATATTCAAAGATTTCCACACATTTTCACGTTTTTTCAAAAACCGCGCTACGAGCTTGTAGATCTGCTATTTTTGAATAGCCAAAGTGTAAAATAATGCTTTTTAGCTCAAATGAAAATGTGACACAGATGCTTCTTCAGGTCTTAAAGGGTTAATTAGGCAGACATGGAGCCGTCTTATAATTAGGGTTGGGATCCATTCCGGTTCCTCAATGTTGGATCCGGTTCCGGGATCCCAACCCACAAGAAGATGAGGTTTTGCAAATGGGTGAATTGGTCCTAGGCCATCCTGCTTGTGTGTGTGTAGAGTAGACATTATGCTGTGGAAAAATTTAGCTGTGTCTGTAGCACCCTGTGTTCCATGGTGAAAATGAACAGGCTACAGTTCTACAGTCCAGCTGTTGGAGCACACTCACTGACAAACAAACATCACTTAACTCATTCAAACCGGGAATGCTATCTGTGTGTAACCACTTTATCCATATTTTATAAGCTTGTAGATCAGCTATTTTTGGAAAATCGTGAACATTTTTGCAAATCTTTGAATATATATATATATTTTTTTTAAAGCGAACATTTTGTAACTCAAATCTTTGCTTCTGGGGGGGTCCCTGGAACTAAATATTTTGAGATGGGGATCAAATACATAATTTTGGGAGGTCCTTGACATGAAAATGTTTGAGAACCATTGATATAGCAACATATGTATTTTTTTCTCCAAAAAACATAGTATATATTCAAAGATTTGCACAGATTTTTCAAAAATAGCAGATTTACAAGCTCATAGCGTGGCACTCGGTGCCGCGCTATGAGCTTGTACAGTACTGTACTTGTACTGTATATCTGCTATTTTTCAATAGCCAAAGAAATCTAAAAATGACACAGATGCGTTCCCGTTCCCGGTCTTAAAGGGTTAAGTCATTAAGTATACACAGGAAACATACAGGAAGTTGTTGTCTTGGCGTTATTGATGGAGGAGAGACATAATTGACTACATGTATGCATAGTAACTCACACAGTAGTTTTACATAGTGAACCTCATTTATTTACTCATTCATTCCTCTCGACTCAGCCGCCCAGCTCTAAGGCTTTAATGTTGTGAAGTGATTCTGCCGTGTCAGGGGTGTTTGGTTGCAACGGAGCCACAAGCAAAATGCTTACAAATTACTAAGTGCTGAACATGACGAGCAACAAGGCTCCCTGCTTAATAATGCAAGGCGTTCTGCCTATAGCAGTGGTTCTCAAACTTTTTCATGTCAAGGACCCCCTAATTGACACTTATTACCCCGCCGACCCCCATTTGAAAAGATAAGCCAGGGACCCCCATAAGAGAAGTTTTTTATGGCTCTCTAGCAGTGATTCTCAACCATTTTAATTTCAAGGACCCCCAGTTTGACATGCATTAGGCTACGGACCCCCATTTAATGGCATTTATACCTCTGGGACCCCAATTCACATTGTAAAACCAATGTTAATTTAACTCTGAGAGTGTACAAATGGAACCAAATGGACCCGTTAGGGTCCATTTGGTTCCATTTGTACACTCTCAGAGTTACAGACCCATAAGGGTCCATTTGGTTCCTGTCCATCATTTAGCTGGGGACCCCCTAGAACCCCCTCAAGTACCCCTGGGGGTCCCCGGACCCCACTTTGAGAACCAATGGCATAGAACACTTGATCTTCACTTCAACATTAGTATATATCTATCACAGACCTTGGTGAGCAGTAAGATATGACATGGTGTTTTATACGCCATCTCTACAGACTTGGTGTAGAGGGAGGAAAGGAGGGGGCCTACTATAGACTCCTTGGGGACTCGGGTCAAAGAAGTACATAGGGGTTAAGGGGTTAAGGGCCCTATCTTGCGCGCCGCCTTTACCCCTTATCCCTAAACTTATTAGACATATTTTACTTTTTTTTTTTAAATAGTTCAACTAGTAGATTGGCTATTTGCACTATTTTAAAATGTTTTTCAAAATAGTAAAAAATGGTCAAAAAGTTTAGGGATAAAGGGTAAGGCGGTGCACAAGATTGGGCCCCAAGTGTCCTGCTCATGGACACTTTGACTGTGGGGCTAAACCAGCAACTTTCCAATTACCAGACAGTCTCTCTACTCACTAATATTATACCTATGTCGTCGCTGTCGGGTGGAAACCTTGTATGTCCAAAACAGTTACTTTTCAGGGGATGGGTAAAAAAGTGGAATGGACAGTAATTATTACAGTCACATGGACTGTAGTTATTATTTTATCAAAAGCTCTCGTTACTAATACTTTAAATTGGAACAATATTTATAAAACCCACAGACACACTTAACCACTTTCAATTTGACATTCTTTCAAAAATAGCAAAGAATTGCCGATTTACAAGCTCACAAACGCGTCACACTGTGAGGCGTTGTGAACTATTTTCGCAACTTTTGTGCGACGTGTCACTTGAGCGACGAAGTAGGGTGTTCATGTACAAATAAAGCATTAAAAGCTGATATATGGAGATAAGAGGTTTCTACCCGACAGCAACTGTATGCTGTATACTTGTCCTTTGCCAATACTCTTCCATCAAAGCTTGTTATTTATTATCAGAGCAGCTAGGATGAGGTACAGATAGGGGGACCGGTGTGGTGGTGGTGACATCATTTGCTCAAGGACACTTTGACATGGATGGATTCTGTGGGGTCGGTGATCAAACCTGTGACCTTCCTCTGACAGGACGGCCTGTGTGTGACAGCCATAAGTCCACTCTGCTGATCTTTTTATTTATTTTATTGGAACAAAGATTTAAACTTCAGTCCGCGTATCCAAGGTCACTGTTTCACCGTTCCTCTGTGGAATGGTGCTGTAAATGATTGATTTAATTTCTTTTGTCGAAATGAGATAAATAGCTCTATACATTCTGATAGTAATCATTGCTATAGTATAGAGTCTTTGTTCAGTAACGGGGGTCCCCTGTGTGTCTCCAGCTCTTATGTAAACAGGAACATGCATTTTCAGGTCGGGATACCGATTTGATCTAATCGGGAGAGAGAAGTCATATAGAGTACAGGATAAAGAAGTGAAATTGGAAGTAACGAGACAAAAGAAATGAGCAGACAACATTGAAACTGGAACACTATGACATTTAAGCTGATAAATGGGTACTCTCTTCCTGATTGGATCAAATTAGAAACCAACCTGACAATGTCTGTTTACTAAAGAGCTGGAGAGATGGGGAGACCCCTGTTTAGGGCCGTTCAGTACAGTAGGTATGTAAACACAGTTTAATTAATTTAAATTAATGATGTAATAATCATCCCATTGATTAACGATTAAACCAGGGGTCTTCAACGTTTTCAGGCCAAGGACCCCCTAGCTGAGAGAGAGATGAAGCAGGGACCCCCTCTATATTGTAAAACAATTGTATTTCAGATAAACTTTTGCTGCTCTTTTTTCCCTCTACACCTATAAGCTCACAACGCCTCGCGCTGCGAGGCGTTGTGAGCTTGTAGATCGGCTATTTTTGGCTTAAGTTCTCCTCAGAAAAGGGATGCTAGGGTTCAAGTGGTTAACCCCCTGTAGTAACTCTGAGGACCCCCTGTTGAAGACCCCTGGATTAAACAGTCAACAGTGGCACCAAACATGCGTTGCGCAGTCCAGCTGTGAGCACTAGTGTTGCCAAGTATGCTTATTATAGCCAACTTTGGGGTTGTTTTTCTGTAAATTCACTTGTAAGTTTTGGCTTATTGGTGCTGGCTGTCTATTGTTGTTTAAAAAACCAGTGCTTCTCAAACATTTTCTTGTCAACTAAGGACCCCCCAGATGAATATGCATTTGTCCGCGGACCTCCATCTGAAAATATTTGGTGTCAGGGACCCCCGAACCAGATTTGTGTTGTTAATGTGTTTTAAAAAAAAAAACGTTTATGAAAATAGCAGATCTATATGCCCACAATGCTTGGCATCGCTTGTAGATTGGCTATTTTCAAATAGCTGATGTGTGTGTATATAGGTTTAAAAGTGCTCATGTCACTTCTTTTGGGCTTGTTTTTGTAGACCTGGCCGCTTGTTACTCTTGCAAAATCTGGCAACAGTGCAGTCTCTTCCTTGTGTCAGAGCCCACAGGGAGAAAGAGTGGTGCTGAAAGACGAGCTTGATAGGATATATGGATCATCTGACTCTTGGTTATAATTATAAGGTGGCGAGCTGTACCTGAGCTAGCTCAGGTACAGCTCTCCTCCTTTAATGAATAAATAAGGAGGCGATGATTAATTATAAGGATTAATTATGAGGAGGTGAGTTGTACCTAAGCTCAGGTACAACTCACCACCTTCTAATTAAAAATCAGAGTCAGTCAGATAGATTATCCATATAGCCTACCAGCTAGTGTCAGGTATTCATAGTCGTCTCCACGTCTCCGTTCGAAGCGTTCCGAGGGTGAAAGAGACTGATTGCATATCCCACATGTCCTTCTGATGGATTCTGATTGGCTGTCGATGTTTCCGTCGCTCATGAAATCGCTCTGAAAGCGATCCATACTATATCGTTTACGGCCAGTACTTTTACTTCTGCTCCATTTCATCTCAGAGGCAAATATTGTACTTTTACTCCACTACAACTATATGAAAACTTTAGTTACTTTGTAGATTTGGATTATTATTGGAAAATGTGCATTAACCACTTAAGCCCTATATACTTTGGCTATTTGAAAACAGCCGATCTACAAGCTCACAACGCACAACACACTTAATGAATTCCAGCATTTAGTTTGAACGCTGGCGAGGTAATTTGGATGAATGACTAGCTGTCATAATAGTGACGCATGGTTTGGACCGGCCCTCTCGCTCCCGCAGTCGGAGCCTTTTGGATAGATATCACTATCATGAGGCAGCACAATGGTGCTCTGTAGGTGACGGGGACCTGTTCATTTGGTTAAACAAATTGCAGGCAGAAAGTGACATGGATATATATATGCCTTATCGTGCATAATATGTAAATATGGACTGGAGAAGTGTCACCACGGGAGTTATGGGTTAGAACAGGGGTCTTAAACAGGGGGTCTGGGACCCCAAGGGGGTCCTCAGATTACTACAGTGGGGGGGGGGTCTTCCTGATAGTATGTTTTTCTTTTTTTTACATTAACCACTTGAACCTTAATATCTATTTTTTTTAACTTAGCTGTACTATTTTTAAATGTTTTGAATAGGGCTTAAGTGGTAAAATAAGCATATATTTATTACTGGTTTGATTAATCAATTGTGACCCACCACGGCACACAGCTTTTTTCATTTTCATTTTTCATGTCATTTGAAAGCAGGGAATCATAGCTACAGATGACATAGTGGTAGTGCAGTTTGACCCACCGGTTTTGGAGATATGGCTTATAGAGTATATATGTCTTGCATAGATGCAGAGACTTGAGAAAACTGCTCCTAAAGAGTCCCAAGTCTTTGTTCTGTTGAGAATTTCACACGTATTGGTCAAAACATCAGTAATTGGTGGAATCTAGGACTCTCCAGACTTGTGATTGGCATTGGACACCAACAAACCTGGCATCGGCAGTGTGCTATGTTATGATGAGTAGAAAGAACTGTGCTTGAATCACTAATGAGGTGGCATGACTGCGAGCCGCCTCCAGTGCTGTTATGTATTCTGCTGAATGTAATTATCCTGCCTGCAGCATGGCAGACAGGAGCTTGGCCTGGGACTTGTTTACCTTTTTGATGGATAATTCGCCATTCAAGCTATGCTTCAGCACGAAACTCTAAACACCATCTGTACACCAGCGGTTCTCAAACTTTTTCGTGCCAAGGACCCCCAAATTGATTTATATTTGACCACGGACCCCCCATCTGAAAATGTTTTGTGCCAGGGACCCCCAGAAGATAAGATTTATAATTTAAAAAATACAAAATTAGTAATTTTTTAAAATATTTTGCTAAATTGTTAACCACTGCAAAAGTTAACTACTTTTGCTGGGTACACACCCCCAAGGACCCCTGGGGGTCCACGGACGCCACTTTGAGACGACGGCTTTGCAAAAGTAAAATAATTAGACAAGCGACGCTTATGACATGCCCAATGCCATGCTGAAAGTTGTAGACTTCTTGTGTGTCGCCGTATGCCTAAACATTTTTACAGTTTTTTACTATTTGAAAAACATTTTTAAAATAGCTGATCTACATCGACACGTGAGCTTGTTGATTGGCTATTTGAACTATTTTTAAATGCAAGGTATAGGGCTCTTAGTAAACAGGACCTGAGTTGAGCTCTGTGTACTTATCTTGGAAATCTCTTCGCCAAAATAGTCAGCGTTGCGACGTGTTGTTGTGAGCTTGTAGATCTGCTGTTTTGTAGCTGAAGTTCTCCCCAGAATATGGATGGATGGATGCTAGTGTTCAAGTGTTTTTTTAAGTGTACTTAAGTTAAGCTAAGGGAATCTTGACCAGCTGGAGTTGATCAAATATATTTCAGTCTGTCACAGATGTTTTGACACCTTACTGTCAGAAGACCAGGGTCATTTGAAATCATATTGTCTCTGTCGGGGTGGAAACCTCATGTGTCCAAAAACTGTTACTTTTGCAGGATTCAAATTCAAAAATGGCAAAAGTAGCAGATATACAAGTTTTTTTTGTTCTGTTCTTGCCGGAAATATATTAGTGTAGAGGGGCAAAGGAGAGGGCCTAGTTTGGAGTTCTTTATAATGGCTGTGTTGGGTTTAGGTGTGTCAATATATACACTGGCAATACTGTTGACTGACTTACTTAATACTTACATACTTACCCATGGCTCTAGGCACACCTAGAATCTTAACACACACACACACACACACACACACACACACACACACACACACACACACACACACACACACACACACACACGCCGAGTCCAAGACCAACGTCTAATATAAAAAAGGGAGAATGGCTCACAGTCACACTATTGCTCTCAGTAAAATTATTATTTATTTAGGCAACATTGTGTGGCTGCCAGAGCTCTTTGCCAGGCACAAAGAAGACAAAATACAGAACAAGAGCTTTGGTGGGTTTGAAATGCTGGTTAATAATGTATTTATTGGGAGCAGTAGTGTGCCTTTTTTTTGTTAGAAACTTGTAAGAAATCTACTGATCCAGTCAGTCATGCAGGACCGGATGGAACGTTTGATTGATTCAATACTTTTATTAGTCAAAAATCTAAACAGCACGGAGGTACAGTAAAACATTTAGGATAAAATAACGTATAGAACACAAAAAAAGTCCAGGGGACTTGTTTCCATTGTGGTGAGACTTGGAAGTCATGAATATTTTTTTTAGTTTTTGTCCCATTCCTAAGCAGTGGTGTCGTGGAGGCCACACAGGGTAGGACGGCGTGTGGCCAGTAATTATTTCACGCGCAAGGTACGGCACGGTACGGTACAGCACGGTACAGAGTGCACGCGAGAACGAGCCAAGTACCCAAATGGTAGCCTGGTAAACCCCCCTCCCTCCGGAAATCTCATTTGCATTTGATTTCAGGAAGGAGGTCTGGGATCACTCGGGGAGTAAAGCCGCCCGAACCGCTGCGTGTTCGAACCAATCAGTGGCTGCTAGGGGCGGGATCATCCAATCACCTGCCAAGTAGCTTGAAGAAATGAAAATGCCGTCTGTCATCGATTCTGCTTCAGGAGTCTCAGATGGAAGTAGGCTGTGAAACAAAATGTGTGTCGCAAGCTTCTTCCATTTGACAGAGTCAGGTTACCCAAATGGCTACTTTGCATAACAGGTTTACAAGTGAGTGTGAAAATGTTTCCTCAAATTCCGCACACCTCGCATCTATAGGCTACAGACAAGCAACACAGCATGTTGGCTTCAGTAGGGCTGCTGCCAGTATCCTATCTGCACGCAACAATGCCTCAGCTACCGTCAAAAAGAAAAGAAGAGAAAGATACTTGTAAAGGGGGGGCGCATGCTACCATTTTCGGTGATCACCCTCTCATCGCGGTGGTTTGAAAACTACAACATGACGTCACTGAGCCGCGGTGATAAGCGATTCACCGCTCACCTCAACACATTTCTCTGTTTTTACTAACCGAAGTCACCGGACTATGAGCGCCTAGTATCTGAACCACCGTTTCGGTGGTCACAAACGGTGATAGGGTGGACCACCTCATTTGGTAGCATGCAGGAGCCATAACTCGTTCAAAGCAAACTTTTAGTTTCAGCTCTATAATTCATGGCATTCCTTGAATTTGTATTGTATCGCACGCACGCTTTGTTTACATGCACTACCGCGTCGGGGCTTCTACAGCACGAAACGTATCAACGTAAGTGGATGGAAGAAATGCAGGCACTGAACGTATAATATTTTAATAAACCTCTGGCACCCGATGTGTTAAGGTAAAATAAAATGCGCACAGTGTGCGTGTGACATAAAAATACCGTCTTGCCAGTAAAAAAATCACCACGACACCGCTGTTCCTAAGCCAATAATTTGATGACCAGTGGACCGGTAGGCAGCGGTTCCGCTAGGAGATACAAAGAAGACTCTTTGTGTCTCCTACCAGAACCGCTGCCGGTCTTCAAATTATTGGGTTAGGAATGTGACAAAAACAAAAAAATATCCATGAATTCAAGTCTCCATGGGGTGTGTAATTGATAGGAAAAAAAGTTGTTTTGGGGTGAACTATCCTTTCAATACATGTCAAAAAAATCTAAATGGCTATATTTTCAGAGGAGAAAAAGGAAATCCCTCATTTCAAGGGGTCCTATATCTATCTCCACCTGTAGTTCTCTTAACAGATGCTTTTTCAGGCCAGTTTTTTGAAAGAAGCCAGTGATTCACATCGTTTAATGGATGATGTCGAGGCATTCCTCATGATGGTGGCAGAGTAGTAGAATGAACGTTTTCCCATGTTTGTGCCAAATTTGGGGTGGTACCAGACCGGAGGCTCTGCTCCCTCTGGTGTTGTTGCCTGTGTGGGTGTCACTGGCTCTGGAGAAGTAGTTAGACATGTATGTATGTGGGCACTGAGTATCTTAACCCTTTAAGACCGGGAAGGGAACGCATGTGTGTCATTTCAAGATGTCTTTGGGCTATTCAAAAATCACACCCTGTGTGAAGTGAGTGGTGCCTTTGATGAGCCCCGTATTGACCCCCGTATTGATGTTGTCATCAATGTTTGTGGACAGACATACATACATACATTACATACATACGGACACACGGACAAAGTCATGTATAGGAGTGGTTGCCTTCGGCACCACTCAAAAATAGCAGATATACAAGCTTGTGCCGCGCTATGAGCTTGTAGATCTGCTATTTTTTTTAGAAAAATCGTGAAAATGTGTGCAAAATTTGTATATACATTTTTAACTCAAACCTTTTGCTGCTGGGGGTCCCTGGAACAAAATATTGTTAGATGGGAGGGGGTCCAGCGGACAAATACATATTATTTTGGGGGTCCTTGGAATGAAAAAAAATTGAAAACCATTGATAATTATAGCAACATAAATAAAATAAAAAATAGAAGACATTTGTAAAATCCCCAGAAGCAAAGCTTTGAGTTAAAAAACTTTCGTTTTAAAAAAGTATATATATATTCTAACTAAAGATTTGCACACATTTTCAATATTAAAAAAAAAAAAATAGCAGATCTACAAGCTCATAGCGCGGCACTCTGTGCCGCGCTATGAGCTTGTATATCTGCTATTTTTATATAGCCAAAGAAATCTTAAAATGACACACAGATGCATTCCCGGTTTTAAAGGGTTAAATACCAGTCCCATTGATATTTGCTTAACCCATTCAATCAAACACATCTCTGTAGCTATTTTTGAAAAATTGTGCAAATCTTTGAATATATATATTTTTAAAGCGAACATTTGTAACTGTCAAATGTCTCAACAAATGTCTTAATTTTTCTTTTGCTATAAACTTAGCTGTGCTCAAACCTTTTATACTTGTCAAGGATCCCCAAAATTATGTTTTTGGCCGCTGATCCCATCAAAATATGTTGTTCCAGGGACAGCTTGTATATCTGCTATTTTTGAATAGCCAAAGAAATCTTAAAATGACACAGATGCGTTCCCGGTCTTAAGTAAAAAAAATAAATCTGCTACATCTGTAATGCACGAAGAATTCTCTGCAGATAAAGCTAGCCTTGTCTGTCTGAGATGAGAGATCAGATTCCATATTTGCTGAGCTGCTGGGACGGTGTTCAGATCTCTTGTGCTGCTCGCTCAGCCAATCGATCCAATGTGCAAACAGCAAAACCGTTGTTCTTTTGTTGATCCTGTGGGCCGTTGGTTGATTATTTCTCACATCCAACAGGTTGTTATGTTGATTATTATGACTAGTACGGTGACCAGGTGTCCCGGCTTTAAGCTGGATGACAAATTTGTTTGGGTTTTTGAAAATACGGTCACCCACTCACCCTAATTATGACAAGTTGAATGTTGAAGAAATGTCACGTCCAGAATTGATTGGATTGAGCTGAGCTTAACCCTTTGAGGTCGGGAAGGGAACGCATGCGTGTCATTTTAAGATTTCTTTGGGCTATTCAAAAAACGTTATTTTTTTTTGAAAAATCGTGAAAATTTGTGCAAATGTTTTATATACATTTTTAACTCAAATCTTTGCTTCTGGTGGTCCCTGGAACAAAATATTATTATTATATATTAGACAAATACATATTATTTTGTGGGTCATTGACAAGAAAAAAGTTAGAAAAACATTGATAATATAGCAACATAAACATTTCTAAAATCCCCAGAAGCAAAGATTTTAGTTAAAAACTTTCGCTTTAAAAAAGCATATATATATTCAAACTAAAGATTTGCACACATTTTCACGATTTTTCATAAAAATAGCAGATCTACAAGCTCGTAGATCTGCTATTTTTATATAGCCAATCTTAAAATGACACAGATGCGTTCCCGGTCTCAAAGGGTTAACCACCTACCTCATATTTGGGTTGAATGTTGAAGAAATGTCACGTCCAGAATTTGATTGAATTGTGAGCTGAGCTTAAACACCTACAGTACCTCATATTTGTTGACTGGGAGTTGTACTGAGCTAAATGTTTGCCTATTTTCACTGAATGTCTGCCTACTATACTATGACGTGGTTACACCCTGTATAGAGTTACTATGACGAATAGCAAAAATAGCCAATCTGCAAGCTCACAACACGTTTTGGTGTATTATTTGGACGTTTGACTATTTTTGACAATTATAATGACATGACCCAAAATAGCAGATCGAGTGCTGCGATATGAGCTCGTGTATCTGCTATTTTTGAATAGCCATAGAACAGTGGTTCTCAAACTTTTTCATGTCAAGGACCCCCAAATTGAGACTTATTAGCCCGCGGACCCCCATTTGAAAAGATATGCCAGGGCCCCCTATAAGAGAAGATTTTTTACGGCTCTAGCAGTGATTCTCAACCATTTACATTTCAAGGACCCCCCAGTTTGACATGCATTAGGGCTACGGACCCCCATTCAATGGCATTTCTATCTCTTGGACCCCAATTCATATAGTAAAATCTATGTTGATTGAACTCTGAGAGTGTACAAATGGAACCAAATGGACCCGTTAGGGTCCATTTGGTTCCATTTGTACACTCTCAGAGTTACACACCCATAAGGGTCCATTTGGTTCCTAATCTATCATTTAGCTGGGGACCCCCTGGAACTCCCTCAAGGACCCCTAGGGGTCCCCGGACCCCACTTTGAGAACCAATGCCATAGAATAGCAAGAATCCAGGTCCACTCCAATCCTTGGGTTCGACCATTTACTACACAACCTAATGCAACATTACAACAGTGTTACATCGACCATGTAACATTACATCAGTCTAAAAGTGGTTAACCGCGTGACGATATGTTGCGGTGTTTTTGCGGTCAACAGAAAACGCCGGCTCCCACGCTCACCCCCCCTCTCTGTCCAAATTCCCACGCTGCTGTGAACAGGTGAAAGCCATGAATAATTATCAGCGTGGCAGCGCTCCGGTGATCACGCCCACCACCTGCCTAATACTAGCAGTGGTGGAAAAAGTACTAAAATTCTTTACTTAAGTAAAAGTACCAATACTGCACTATAAAAATACTCTGTTACAAGTAAAAGTCCAGAATTCAAAATTTACTTGAGTAAAAGAACAAAAGTATTGGCATCAAAATGTACTTAAAGTACCAAAAGTAAAAGTACTAAATAGTTGAAAATAGCAGATCTACAAGCTCACAACGTGTCGCATCGGGGGGGGGGGGGGGGGGTTGGGGGTCCCCAGATAACAGTAAAGTGACGGGGGGGGTTGGGGGTCCCCAGATAACAGTAAAGTGACAATTTAAGGCCTTTTAATACCTTTAAAAAAATACGAAATGAAATGAAAAAAAGACCATTACTGCATCAGAAGTAATCAACATACTATACTATACAAACTATTCAAACATTGGCCAAATTGTCAAATAATGTAAGAGAGAGGCAACGATTGTGAAAATAGCTGATCTACAAGCTCACACGCCTTGTGAGCTTGTAGATCGGCTATTTTCCACAATATTTATCCGTGGAACAGAGTCAAACTAAATGTAATGCCTTAACTCAAAAATGAATATATTGGGGGGGTCCCCAGTTCAAATATGATTATTTTGGGGGGTCCCCAGTTCATATATGATTATTTTGGGGGGTCCCCAGTTCATATATGATTATTTCGCAGCCTGAAAAGGTTGAGAAGCACTGAACTATAACAGCTGTTATTTGAAACCCTAGTTTAGTTCATCAAGGCCCTGTAGTCCTTCAACTCTGAAGATCTGTTTCCCAGCAGACATGTTGTGGAAGCCGGGTCATCGTGACATTGCGTCTTGTCCTTCTTCTTGCTACAAGTTCTACTGCTATCTTACTGGCCCTTTTTATCTTTTTATCATTAACCCATTAAGACCGGGAACGCATCTTTATCATTTTTTTTATTTCTTTGGCTATTTTTAAAAAATCTTGTAAATTTGTGCAAATCTTTGAATATATATATATATTTTTTAAGTGAACATTTGTAACTCAAATCTTTGCTTCTGGGGGATTCTACAAATGTCTTCTAAATCCTAACAGTTTTTTGAAAAAAAACGTATGTTGCTATAATATCAGTGGTTCTCAAACTTTTTCATGTCAAGAACCTCACAAAATTGTATGTACGTATTTGTCCTCGGACCCCCTCATCTCGAAATATTTTGTTCCAGGGACCCCCCAGAAGCAAAGATTTGAGTTAAAAAAAATGTATATGCTCAAAGATTTGCACACATTTTCTCGAAAAAAAAAGCAGATCTACAAGCTCATAGCGCGGCACCGTGAGCTTGCATATCTGCTGTTTTTGAACTGCCCAAATAAATCTTAAAACGACACGGATGCGTTCCCGGTCTTAATGAGTTAACAGTTCCGTGGTTTTAAGTGCAAAAAGAGGAAGCGGAGTTTTCAGGAAGTGACACCACTATTAGTTTCTGCTGTAGGATGTAGGATGTTGTTGACGCCCTGTACTGTAGATTAACATGACAGATGTTTGTCCAGGTGTCTGTTGTTGTAACTAGATAAGCGCTTCCCAACCTGTTGGCCGGGGAGCCACTGGCAGGCCGTGAGGATGTCGCAAGTGGGGCCCGCCAAATAATTGTCAAAAAACACTACGATTTTGACAGCCGGGGGCGCAGACAGGGTTGCCAGATCTGCTTATTATAAGTTCCCCGCAAGATTTTATTTGAAAATAGCCGATCTACAAGCTTGTAGATCTGCTATTTTCAAATAGCTGATGTATATGTTGAAGCACATCACGTGGCCCTTAGTCGCTTCTTTTTTGGGCTGGTTTTCCTAGACCTGGTTGCTTGTTTCTCTCACAGAATCTGGCAACTCTACTCTCTACTGCAGCCTGGCAGCGTGTCGCAGGTTCGATTTCCCGAGCCAGACAGCCTTTGCTGCTGCGTGTCACTCCCTGTCCACCTGATCCGGATGCTATCAATGCATTGAATGGGACGTTATCACGTCGAATCAGACCATTGAATGGGCGAAGTAGGTAGGGGCACGGTGGGGCAGTCGGTAGCGCTGTCGCCTCACAGCTAGAAGGTCCTGGGTTCGATTCCCGCCGGGGACGCTGTGGGCGTGTCTTCTCCTCCGTGTCATCAGCGCCCATACCCTAGGTGGGGTTGGCGAAAGGGCCTACTCTGTGTGGAGTTTGCATGTTCTCCCCGTGTCTCCTAGGGTAGTTAATACCCTCACAAAAACATGTAGTAATCCTGGTCACTATACTGCCTCCCCCTGGTCAGCCGGGGCGCCTGATGGAGGGGAAGGGAACTGGTTGGAATAACGTGTTCCTTCCACGCGCTACGTCCAACCAGGGAAACTCCCCCCTGTCAGGTGACAATAAGGTCAGTTGGCTCTCATGCATTGAAGGAGGCTTGAGCTCGGCCCTGGCCTCCCTAGGCTGGTGGGGGGAGTGTAGTGCCCAGGATCACTTAGCAAATTGGCACCGGGTGAAAAAAGGGTTACAAAATCGAGGGATAAAAATCATTAAAAAAAAAAAGAATGGGCGAAGTAGGCGACATACTGACCTACCCGCGATTTATCGGACCATTCATTGGGCGTAATCGGGAGTAACTGACCTACTGACGGAGATGACTTATAGAACTTTTTATTTATTTTTTTGACCATGACAGAGGCGCGCAGTCTCAAGCAAACTGGAGCCACGTGAGGCACCACCGAGCGAGCTAAAGCGAGCGAGTTGCCGTGCCGAACGCTGCGACGTTTGCTTGAGCCTACTCAGCGCCGTCCCGAGTTATGTACCGATAGGCAGGCACAGAATGGTAAATCATGTTATGGGGACTGCTCTGCCTCCAGGTAGGTCAGTAGGCCTATCTCCTGATAACTCCCATTGAATGGTCTGATAAATCGCGGGTAGGTCAGTATGTCGCCTAACTTTGCCCATTCAATGGTCTGATAAAACGTGATCATGTCCCATTCAGTGCATTGATAGCATTCGAAGCCGGTCCCCCGTCTTCTCTTTCCATGTTTCCTATCACACTCTCCTGAACTGAAATGGGAATAAAAGCAGAAAGGCAGAAAAGCCCCCAAAACATCTTTAAAAAAAACTAAAAGTGTGTGGACAACGATGTGGAAAATAATGATGGAAATTTAACATCCTTAAGGATTATGCAAAAAATAATTGAGATAAGATCAAATAATTGCGATACGGTTATTATGTAATTGTTGTGACAGTCCCATGGCTTCTTCTTGTTTGTTCTCCTGAACCGGTTCCTGTGTCACTGTGCCCAGAGCGTTGGATCAGCCTCTGTTGTCATGTGGTCGTATTATTACTAGTCACCATCATGACATGTTAATTGTCCTGTATAATTGCGATCGACGATTTAACCCATTCAATCCGGGATCGCATCCGTGTCATTTTAGATTTTAGCTATAGACATTATTTTATATTTTGGCTATTCAAAAATAGCAGATATACAAGCTCATTGCACCACGCTATGAGCTTGTAGATGAAACATCTTGAACATGTGTGCAAATGTGAGTTACAAAACGAACATTTGTAACTCAAATCTTTGCTTCTGGGGGGTCCAAAATGGAACAAAATATTTTGAGATGGGGGTCCGCAACCAAATACATATATATTTGGGGGTCCTTGACATGAAAAAGTTTGAGCACCACTGATTTAGAAACAATAGTTTTTCAGAAAACTGTTAGGATTTAGAAGACATTTAGAGGCGTTCCCTGATTGATTGAATGAATGAGTTAATTGTGTTTTTGGCATTGATCATTGGAACATTATGAATAACAAATTCCAATTCTGTTTGACTTTTTAAGCTTTGCGTACAAACGTTTCACAGGACGGCTATCGTCGAGGTGGAAACCTCGTTATGTCCAAAACTGTTACTTTTTAAGACCTGGAACCGTGTCATTTTTAGATTTGAGCTAAAAAGCATTATTTTACAATTTGGCTATTCAAAAATAGCAGATATACAATTTTTATTTTTATTTTTTATTTTTATTTTTAAAGCAATTTTTTTTAAACTCAAATCTGGGGGGTCCCTGGAACAGAATATTTTGATGGGGGTCCGCGGCCAAATACATATAATTGTGGGGGTTCCTTGACATGAAAAAGATTGAGCACCACTGATATAGAAACATACGTTTTTCAGAATACTGTTGGGATTTAGGAGACATGTAGAATCGGCTTCAGGTCTCAATGGGTTAATAAAGCGGCCGATGATGAGTGTATGTATATATCAGCCAAACCGATATACCGGCGATAAACGATCTGGTGCAGGTAGCGGAAGGTGTGCCCAAGGTCGACTACACACACACACACACGCACGCACGCACGCACGCACGCACGCACGCACGCACGCACACGCACACGCACACACACGCACGCACACACAGCAGCCCTGCCACCGTTCTGTAACTGTGTCATCTCTCAAAGACAAGCTCCCTAATGAATTCAAAGTGACAGATGACCCATCTCTGTGATACTACTTAAACGTCCCTCTACGGCTCCATGGCAACGGAACACGACCGAGCACAATGCGGGTGGAAGAAAGTACTCCAATGTGTACTTTTTACTTGAGAGTAAAAGTAGTAATACCACAGTTTAGAAATACTCCTATTTCTTTCAGAAATATTTCAAAAATGTGTCAATCATTCAAAAATAGCAGACGTACATAAGCTCACAACTGTGTATAGATAGACAAGTGTAAAATATGGCTTAATTGGTTAACCCATTAAGACCTGGAACTGTGTCATTTTTAGATTTGAGCTAAAAAGCATTATTTTACACTTTGGGCTATTCAAAAATAGCAGATATACAAGCTCATAGCGCGGCACTCGGTGCCGCGCTATGAGCTTGTAGATCTGCTATTTTTGAAAAATCATGAAAATGTGTGCAAATCTTTGAATAGATATATTTTTAAAAAGAACATTTTTAACTCAAATCTTTGCTTCTGGGGGTCCCTGGAACAAAATATTTTGATAAAATATTTTGATGGGGGTCCGCGGCCAAATACATATAATTTTGGGGGTCCTTGACATGAAAAAGATTGAGCTCCACCGATATAGAAACATACGTTTTTCTGAAAACTGTTGAGATTTAGGAGACATGTAGAATCGGCTTCAGGTCTCAATGGGTTAATGCATGTTTTCTTTACAAAGTAACTCGTAAACTAAAGTTTTCAAATTATTATTGTGGAGTTAAAAAAAGTACAATATTTGTCACTGAGATGTACTGTAGTTGAGCAGAAGTATTTCAAGTATTGGAAAAAGGAACCCAAAATTGCAGCTTTAAGTACAGTTCTTGAGTAAATGTACTTTAGTTACTTTCCACCACTGAGGGACGTGGTGATAAAAGGGACAGGGAGGCGGGGGGGGGCTTGTGCGCCCTCAAGAGTGATAGATGTGTCATTTTATGTCACGGCGTGTCGTGCCGCTCAACAAGAGGATTGATTGTCATTGTGAGGAGGTGACAGAGGGGACGGGGAAAGAGACCTAAATTGAACAACATGCCAACAAGTTGTCTCCTTCCTTTCTTCTCCGTTTTTCTCTTCCGTGGCGCTGGTCCCCAGTGGTCCCCGGTGGTGCCACCGTGCCAGCTGGGTCACCCAAGGCCAGGCTTTGCCCTTCGGCCAGGACATTCAGTCAGGATATCGTTGCTGTTTCAGGCCGAAACGTCTTATCTCTATATTCTAACTTTTGTGTTTTTTTTTGGTAAATTAATCCATTAAGACCGGGAACGCATCTGTGTCATTTTAAGATTTCTTTGGCTATTCCAAAATAGCAGATATACAAGCTCATAGCGCAGCACAGAGTGCTGCGCTATGAGCTTGTAGATCTGCTATTTTTTTGAAAAATCGTGGAAAATTTGTGCAAATCTTTGAATATAATATATATTTTTAAAGCGGACATTTGTAACTCAAATCTTTGCTTCTGGAGGGTCCCTGAAACAAAGCTCCAAACGCTCAACGTTTTGATCTTGTAGATCTGCAGCTTTTGCTATTTTTGTAATCCTGAGAAGTAACAGTTAACAGACATAATGAGGTTTCCACCCGACAGAGACGATAAAAATGATAAATCAGACAAAGTATAATTTAAACCTGATTGTATTGGTGTTGTGTTAGGCTCCATAAACCCACAGCTCCATTCAAACTATATCAGCACCACATTTATTAATCAGGTTTCATATGAAATAGAATATCAGGATTTATGACGCTTCAACTTTACACTAAACCAGATCGATTTTTGTAGTTGTTGTTGACAAAATGAAACTTAACCCATTAAGACCTGGAACGCATCTGTGTCACTTAAGATTTCTTTGGCTATTCAAAAATAGCAGATATACAAGTTCATAGCGCGGCACAGAGTGCCGCGCTATGAACTTGTAGATCTGCTATTTTTGAAAAAGTTTGATTTTTTTTTTTTTTCCAAAAACTGTTAGATTTTTTTTTTTTTTTCAAAGAATTGCCTCAGGTCTTAATGGGTTTTAAAGCAGTGCTTTTGTCAGATTGATTGAAAGCTAGACAGCCCTGAAAGAACACATTTCAACTCTTATTTTGTTATCCTTCACTAAAGCAGTGATTACTGTGAGGTATAGGAAGGGATTGATTTGTTAAAGGGGAAGGAGAGGGAGGGGGCATTTTCACTTAAGCCCTATGTATACATTTACTACTTATTATGACAAATAGTGAAAATAGACATCTACAAGCTCACAATGTGACGTGTCTGCTATATTAGCTGTTTTGGCATTTTAGATTCATTTGAAAAATGTGTGTGTGTGTGACTGGGTGTGTAATGTGTGTCCTCCTGGAATATTTCTGCTTCTAGAAGTGCTGAATGAACAGGTTGTGTTTTTGGCAGTCAGTCTGAACACTAAACGTGTGCATGCAGGCTTTTGTGCCAGCGAGACCAAATCGCAAAGGACAACTTAACTTACTACGCCATATAGACAACAATAACAGTTGCTATTTTCTTTTTTTACAGTCTGACACTGTATGTGAGTGTTTGTGTGTGTCTTGCAAACCGCTGGACAGATCCTCGCCAAATTTTGTATCGCGTTTGTATTGCGTTGCGACGCGTTGTGAGCTTGTAGATCAGCTATTTTTGCCGAGTTGCAGACAGTTCCAGGATGAGGCCGGGCAGGGCACTGTGTCAGGCACCCTGGTATAGAGCGCACTGGTAGGAGGGGAAAGAGGTGCGCCACCTACGTAGTAGACGCACTGTGGCGTGACAGCGCAGCTAGCAACACTGCAGAAGAGCTCAAGACCCTGACCAGGGTTCGAACGGTCATGAAATTCCTGGAAATATTTTGAGAGAGAAAAAAAAAAATCCAGGAATTATTATGATTCCAAATATTATGATTATTTGGAAATAATCAAATGTTTTGATTTTTTTGGGATATAATTTACAGTTTTTGGCTATAAAACATATCTAGAATTATGTGAAATACGTGTGGCCTAATGTATACAGGACGTCACGGGACAAATATAATAGATCTACATACATCATACATGTATGTTGCACAGTGATACGTTGTTAGCTTGTATATCTGTTCCGTTTGTCACAGGACCTCGAGCCTGTCTTGGTGCATTGATAGAACACTGGTGTATATAGCCTCATTATTGCACCATATGATTGCTATTGGCCTGGAAATGGGTTAAAGTACTTATGAAAGGTTTTGAAAATTCATTGTTAAAAAGGTGTGGGAACCCTGCCTGATGCTAGACAGGAGGGAGTGGAGTTCCGGGATTCCAGGAGTTGGTGTTGTTGGCTAGTCTGCTCTCTCCCATCGCTTTTTCATAGAATGTTCGCCTATTATAACCAGTTGTGTAAAGTAACTAAGTACATTTACTCAAGTACTGTACTTAAAGGTAGGGTAAGTGATTTGCTTTGGTTAAAATAAGTGTTAAATAGCTCTATATTCTGATAGTACTCATTGCTATAGAGTGTTTGTTCAGTAAAGTCTCCCATTATGTCTCTCCAGTTCTTTATTAAACAGAAAATGCATTTTCAGTGCTCTCTCCTGATTGGTTTAAATGTTGTCACCTACCTAAGAATTCTGTTTACTAAAGAGCTGGAGAGACCCCTGTGACCGAACAAACGCTCTGTAGCAATGATTACTATCAGAATATAGTACTTTAACCTTTTTAACAAAAAAAAAATATATATATATATATCACCACTTTTGAGGATTTTTTACTTTACTGGAGTTTTTCCCATTTGCAATACTTTTACTTCTTAGAGGCAAATATTGTACTTTTACTCCACTACAATTATTTGACACTTTTAGTTACTAGTTACTGTGCAGATTTAGATCATTATTACAGAACATACATTAACCACTTCAACCCTATATGCATTTCGGCCATTTGAAAATAGCCGATCTACAAGCTCACAATGCGTCGCGATGCGACACGACACATTGTGAGCTTGTAGATCTGCTATTTTCAAAAGATTTGTATACATTATGAACTTGTGAAATAAGACATTCTGCACAATGACTATTTTTACTTTTGGTATTTTAAGTATATTCTGATGCCAATACTTTTGTACTTTTACAGTGAAGTGAAATTTGTAACAGAGTATTTCTACACTGCAGTATTGATACTTCTACTCAAGTAAAAGATGCAAGTACTTTTCCCACCACTGATTATAACATGCCCAGAATAGGGACGCTGTGGTTCAAGGGGTTAAAAGGGTGGTGAAATAGAGGAGATCATGACATGCTTGACTGTACTGTAGGTGCAGCGTAAAGGTTAAACCCTAATGGCTAGATTTACACCGTGCAGCCATGGGAGAGAGTAGTGAAACCAGACCTTTAGACACACTTACATAGGCTTGTAACATAAATCGCACCGTCACCACGTTTGGTGGGAGAGTGAGGTTGCACTTTCAACCAGACATCTACCTAACATATCGTAGCTGTCGGGCTGGAAAACCTTGTATATCCAAGACGATTACTTTTCAGGAAATGGGGGGAAAAATAACCTGTGTTCCAATGGATCCAATGTAGTTATTATTTAACCCTTTAAGTCCTGAAGCCGATTCTACATGTCTCCTAAATCCCAACAGTTTTTTGAAAAACGTATGTTTCTATATCAGTGGTTCTCAAACTTTTTCATGTCAAGGACCCCCAAAATTATATGTATTTGGCCGCGGACCCCCATCTCAAAATATTTTGTTCAAGGGACCCCCCAGAAGCAAAGATTTGAGTTAAAAATGTTCGCTTTAAAAATATATATATTCAAAGATTTGCACACATTTTCACGAATTTTCAAAAATAGCCCAAAGTGTAAAATAATGCTTTTTAGCTCAAATCTAAAAATGACACAGTTCCAGGTCTTAATGGGTTTAAGTCACAAGCTCTTGGTAATACTTTTCATTGATTCAATGTTTATAAAAGCCACATTCACATTTAACCCCTTCAATCCGGCAACGCATCTGTGGCATTTTAGCTATAACTTTTTTACATTTTTAGCTATAACCATTATTTTTATACTTTGGCCATTCGCTCATAGTACGAGCTTGTAGATCTGCTATTTTTGGCTAAAGTTCTCCTCAGAAAGGGGATGGTAGGGTTCAAGTGGTTACGGTAAAAAAATAAAATCATGTCACACAAAGATTTGGCCGACCCCCTGTAGTAACTCTGAGGTCCCCCTAGGGGTCCCGGACCCCCTGTTGAAGACCCCTGGGTTAAACACTTAAACCTTTGCACGATGCTCCCATCACGTTGCATCGTGACGCACTGTGCTTGTAGATCGTCTATAGTTTCGCTCTCGTACGACGAAGTAGGGCATTAAATTTAGGGGGAATACGGGGAAAAAACGTTGAAATACGGGGATACAAGGTTTCAGCCCCGACTGCAAAGACATCCTAGGTGTTTACGTCATTGGTTCTCAAAGTGGGGTCCTTGAGGGAGTTCCAGGGGGTCCCCAGCTGAATGATAGATTAGGCACCAAATGGACCCTTATGGGACTGTAACTCTGAGAGTGTACAAATGGAACCAAATGGACCCTAACGGGTCCATTTGGTTCCATTTGTACACTCACAGAGTTAAATTGACATAGATTTTACAATATAAATTGCGGCCCAAGTGATAGAAATGCCATTAAATGGGGGTCTGTAGCCCTAATGCATGTCAAACTGGGGGTCCTTGAAATTAAAATGGTTGAGAATCACTGCTGGAGCCGTAAAAAATCTTCACTTATGGGGGTCCCTGGCATATCTTTTCAAATGGGGGTCCGCGAGCTAATAAGTGTCTATTTGGGGGTCCTTGACATGAAAAAGTTTGAGAACCACTGGTTTACGTAACACGTGACTGAAACAGCAAGCGTGTTTGTTCCAGGAATACGAGTTTGCATGAGTAACACGAGCAGGTGACTGTGTGTGTGTGTGTGGGGGCCCCCTGGGGTGAACTTGAACATGATCGATGTTTTCACTTCTCATTCGTCACTTTTGATTAGAGGATGGATTGACGGACGGGTCGATGAGAGGTTCCCTGCTCCCACACGCCGGGGATCGGGTGTCACATCTGTAGCAGTAGTACAGGGTGAATATGTTTTGATCCAGTGGTGGAAAAGTAACTTAACCCATTGAGACCTGAAGCTGATTCTACATGTCTCCTAAATCCCAACAGTTTCCTGAAAAACGCATGTTTCTATGTCAGTGGTGCTCAAGCTTTTTCATGTCACGGACTGTGTGAAGATTTGCACACATTTTCACGATTTTTCAAAAATAGCAGATCTACAAGCTCGTAGCGCGGCACTCAGTGCCGCGCTATGAGCTTGTATATCTGCTATTTTTGAATAGCCCAAAGTGTAAAATAATGCTTTTTAGCTCAAATCTAAAAATGAGACAGTTCCAGGTCTCAATGGGTTAAGGTACAATTTTGAGGTACTTTTACTTTTTCTTGATTATATTTCCATTTTTCAACCCTTTATAATTCTACTGCACTTTTCTTTTGGGGGGGTGGGGGGCTTTTATGCCTTTTATTGATAGGATAATAGGCTGACATGAAATGGGGGGAGAGATGGTGGGTGAGCAAAGGCCGTCGGGATCGGGACTTGAACCCGCGACGCGCTGTCAGGCTACTTTAGAGCCTATAGGTGCCTGGACCGCTACGCCAGCGGTCTAGGACAAATCTTGTTGTTTGTGGGAGGATAGAGGTAGAGTAAGAGCAGGAGAGAAAAGAAACAACAGAATAGAACGGGTGAAATAAACAACATTATAAGACAGTTTGAACAAACTGTCAAAAACATAATAAAAAAAAACAGGAGTTGTCTTTTATTTATTTGACAGTTGAGCTTGTTGTGGAACATTTATCTGTGGAACCGAGTCAAACAAAATGTAATGCCTACAATTCCAAGTGCTTGTCAGGGTGCTTGTCAGTTCAAATATGATTATTTTTTGGCGGGGTCGCGGCCTGAAAAGGTCCGGAAACCGTGGGCTAGATCAGGGTGGTCTTGCTGCTTATACTTAAAGTAAAAACAGTAGTTCTTCCACCACTGGTTCAATCACCCCAGAGGCCGGGAGACCAAATGTCTTACACATAGACATATAAAGGTAGCCGCCTCCTTCGGCTCTGAAGCGTTCGTATCTCGGGCGCGCTTCCTTGTTCCGCAGGGCTAGCCCATATAAGGCCTGGGCTAGCCTTCCACTTCCTTCCGCTTCAGCAGGGCAAGCTGGAAACTTCCGTGTGCGTCACAGAAGGGGGCGTTCGGTAGGATATTTCGCAACTTCCCGCAATTTCACAGCATAAAATTGCAAAAAAACCTGCATATTTCGTTGCAAAATCAAGGATTTTAGCCCGCATAATCAAGAGTTTTAGCCCGCATAATCAAGGATTTTTGCCCGCGTTTTTCTGGAGGGTCTATGTTATGAAAACAATTAATTCTATTTCTAAAATCTATGTAGTGTTTTCTGAGAAGAACAATGTGAAGAAATGAGTTCATAGCATTTCTCTTGCTAGTTCTACTGAAACTGCAACTCTCTTTGCAGAAGTTATTGTAATATTTAAAGTCCTGCTTATTATTGTAGGCCTATATAAGCAGGGTCATGAAGCTTCAGGGCATTACTTCACGCACTGTGATACATTGTGAGCTTGGAGATCCGTTGTCAGCTGTTCTTATCAATGATGGACAAAAGCTCCTAACTCCACTTGAGCTGGATTTGGGTAAAGTGGTGATAATATAATGACTCATGATGCAAGAATCTGACAATAAGTTACCAGTGAGGCATTATTGCTTTGTTTTAACCCATTGAGACCTGGAACGCATCTGTGCCACTTTAGATTTCTTTGGCTATTCAAAAATAGCAGATCTACAAGCTCATAGCGCGGCACCGAGTGCCGCGCTATGAGCTTGTAGATCTGCTATTTTTGAAAAATCTTGAAAAAACATTTTTTTGATTTTTTTTCCAAAAACTGTTATTAAGAATCGCCTCAGGTCTTAATGGGTTAAAAAATATAGGGTTTTCTTCATTTCCTGAAAAATGAACATTTTGGAGTTAGCTGGTTTCTGCCCGACGACAGCAGAGATATAAGATCGGGGGGGGGGGGGGGGGGGGGGGGAGCTTTAGCCTGGCACCTCTGCAGATGTGGTCCTCCTCCTCCTGCTGGCTGTTAATTATGCACAGTTTTCCCAACCTGTTACAGTTGCAAAGCAGAGAGGCTCTCCTTCCATTTGGTCCCGGGGGAGGGGGGGAGGGGGAGGGGGGTGTCATTGTTCCCGGGCCCTCACAGGCAGCACAGGGGCCCATGGTGGTTTCATCCATTGTGTTGCATCTATCTTCTCCTGTGTGTTTGCTGTAAACAGTCACACACCAGGGCGGGAATGCTTAATCAAGTGCTGCTGTTTGAGAAGCTCTTCAATGAATGGAGGTGTTTTTTTTCCCTTGTAAATCAGAGACAACAGGGCTCCGCTTTCAACACCCCCCCCACCCCCCCCACCCCTCCCCCCACCCCCGCACGCTCCAATCAGCGCCCACGCTGAGACCTCTGGGATCAGTGGTTTCCCAAACTGTGGGGCTGGGTCCAGTTTTTTGGGTCACGTCGCGAGGAATTATCCCCCTTTTTTACATTTACTATATATACAGTATATATATATAAGTGGTGGAAAAAGTGGTGGAAAAAGTACTCAAATGTTTTACTTAAGTAAAAGTATCAATACTGCAATGTAGAAGTACTCTGTTACAAGTGAAAGTCCCGAATTCAAAAAAAGTAAAAGTACAAAAGTATTGACATAAAAATGTACTTAATGTACCAAAAGTAAAAGTACTGTACTAAATGTTTGAAAATAGCAGATCTACAAGCTCACAACGCTTCGCATCGCGACGCGTTGTGAGCTTGTAGATCGGCTATTTTCAAATAGCCTAGGTATAAAATAGGCTAAAGTGGTTAATGTATGTTCTATAATGTAATAATTTATACATGCAAAGTAACTAGTAACTAAGGCTTTCAAATCATTGTAGTGGAGTAAAAGTACAATATTTGCCTCTGAGATGTAATGGAGTAGAAGTAAAAGTATGGAAAATTGGAAATACTCAAGTAAAGTACAAATACCTCAAAATTGTACTTAAGTACAGTACTTAAGTAAATGTACTTAGTTACTTTCCACCACTGTATATATATATAAAAGAAAGTATTATTTCGAAAGAAAAAGAAAGATTTCCTACACCCGTCAGACTGGCTGTCTCTCTGACAGCTTTTTTGAGACCAGGAGACTGTTCTGCGACTGTTTTCAAACAACAAACAAACCTGTGTGTGTGTGTGTGTGTGTGTGTGTGTGTGTGTGTGTGTGTGTGTGTGTGTGTGTGTGTGTGTGTGTGTGTGTGTGTGTGTGTGTGTGTGTGTGTGTGTGTGTGTGTGTGTGTGTGTGTGTGCGCGTGCGCGCGCGCTTGTATTACAATACTTGTGTTGAACTTGTGACCGTGCCAAATGTCACCACAAGTTACAACTATATAGTAGAATTTGAGAAATGGGACAATTTCCCTGGTCCTCAAGAGAAATGGTTGTTTTATCGTCAAATAAGATGTTTTTTGCGTTAGTAGAGATATATAGGTTAGGGTTAGACATATAGAGGATAGCTTTAGGGGTTGGAGTTAGGATTAGATAGAGGTTAGCTTTAGGGGTTAGAGATGGTGTTATTCCTGATTTATATAATTTACTTGGTTGTGCATTGGTGTCATGCGCCATAAATACCACATACAAGTGCACAAGCTCCTCATGAATTCCAGTTACATTTTAATCACATGAGCCCGTACTTTGTCGTATGATGAATAGCAAATAAAATGGCAGAGCCACAAGCTCAGTTGTACATTGGCTTTATTACTATTTTTTATTTAATCAGTTTTCCATTTTCTCCTATAATGACGTGCCCAAAATCGGGAAGCCGGGTTGAAAGTGGTTAAATCATTAAAAATATCAAATCTTTGTCTTTACCAGCAAGTACAGATTATTTGAAAAAGATGAAAGATCCGAGCACTCAAAAAGTTATTAATGCGTTTTTGAGTGCTTGGATCTTTCCTCTTTTTCAAGTTTTTGTTCCCGTTGATCCTAGAAGCACCAATCTACATTTTTAACTCAACTTTCATCTTCATTGATATCTCTCTCTCTCTCTCTCTCTCTCTCGCTCTCTCTCGCTCTCTCTCGCTCTCTCTCGCTCTGTCGCTCTCTCTCTCTCTCTCGCTCTCTCCCCCCCCCCCCCCCAGTACAGTTTAGAGAGAGAGAAGGAGAGAGGGTGGGTGTGCTTGTGAGTACAGTGTATGTGTGTGTTTGCCCGACAGTGAGTATAGTTTATTGCTGTATCTATTCTTGCTGTGTGGTTTATTGCTGTATTTATTGTTTATTGTGGTGCACTTTTTTTTTACTTTTCCAACACTTTGTGCTGCTTTTTACGGCCTGAATTTCCCCCTGGGACATTAATAAAGTGTTATTATATCCTCTCCTGTTTGAAAGCACCCACGTTGTGTGGGTGTCTCAAACCGTTTGTTCCGACCGTACGTCAAAAACCTTCCTTTTTTATTTAGTTTTAATAGTAAAAAATTAAATGGTGAAAATAGACGATCTACTTTTGTGTGACACTCGTATGAAGTAGGGCGTTAATTTACGAAAGAACTTAAAAAGTTGAAATATGGAGATACAAGGTTTCTGCCTGACAGCAACGATATGTCTCATTTTATCTAGAAGCCCACAGCACATATTATGCCATATTTGGGATGCTTTTAACCACTTATACCCCGTATACTACTTTGTTGACGGGGGACCATCTGAAAATTACATGTCACGCCATTTTTGTGGCAAAAATAATTGCGATTAACGATAAATGAAATGAATTTACCGAACCTGCCTACTCATGCTGTCACTGGTAGGCAGGTGTTTGGAGCTGTCCACAGCTCTCCTCTGAGACACAGACTGAGTAGACAGACATGTTGCCCTCTTATAATGAGCATTAAGCCGAGGACCAATTATATGAAGATAAGGTTGAAAATGAAGGAAAGTGGTCCTTTAATGTTTTGTTTGTGGTCACTGCAAGTGCAAGCTCCATCAGTTGAAAACGGGTGAAGTGCTCTGTCCACAGCCAACAGATGAGACGCAGAGAAGAAATTATGCCATCTTATAATGAGCATTGCTGAGGACCAAGATATGTTGAAAATGGGTGAAGTGCTCCTTTAACCCATTAAGACCTGGAACGCATCTGTGTCACTTTAGATTTCTTTGGCTATTCAAAAATAGCAGATCTACAAGCTCATAGTGCGGCACTGAGTGCCGCACTATGAGCTTGTAGATCTGCTATTTTTGAAAAATCTTGAAAAAAAAACAACTTTTTTTTTTCAAAAACTGTTAGGATTTAGATTTTTTTCAAGAATCGCCTCAGGTCTTAAAGGGTTAACCCATTCGATCCGGGAACGCATACTGTGCATACTGTGTCATTTTCGATCTACAAGCTCATAGCGTGGCACCGAGTGCCGTGATACAAGCTTGCAGATCTGCTTTTATTTTATTTTATCGTGAACAATTCTGTGCAAATCTTTGAATATATTTTTTAAAAGCGAACGTTTTTTAACTCAAATCTTTGCTTCTGGGGGATTCTACAAATGTCTTCTAAATCCTAACATCTTTCTTTGAAAAAGAACGGATGTTGCTATAATATCAGTGGTTCTCAAACTTTTTTCATGTCAAGGACCACCCAAAATTATATGTATTTGTCCGCGGACCCCGGTTCCAGGGACCCCCCAGAAGCAAAGATTTGAGTTACAAATGTTCGCTTTAAAGATATATATATATTCAAAGATTTCCAAGATTTTTTAAAAATTGCACATCTACAAGCTCACAGTGCGATGAGCTTTTTATTAATAAAAGTATAAAATAATTATAGCTCAAATCTAAAATGACAGAGATGCGTTCCCGGATCGAATGGGTTAAAGATATATACAGGGTCCACACGGTCATGAAATTCCTGGAAATATTTTGAAAAAAAAATAAAAACAAATCCAGTACTGGAAAAGGTTTGGAATTGATCAAAGGTCCTGGAATTTATCAAGGGTCCTGAAAAAATATTTGGCTATGCATTGTTTTTGGCTATAGATTTTTTTTAATACAAAACATTTTCATAAACATGTATAACATTACACGAAATATGTAACATAAGTAGTTTTTCGCCGAACGGGCTGTGTAACACCCCATCCGCACTGCCAGCGATGCGACGTGACGCGAAGCGAGCGGGCGATGAAATCTCATTAAAATACATGTTTTTGAATGAGACCGTCCTGACCTACCGCGAGCGACAACGAACCGTGCAACGACTTCGTCCACCCCTCCTATTTTCGCTCGCAGGGTCACTATGCCCTAATTTTGCACGAAATGTTGAATGAAATTGTACTATTTTATATTCTATGCTTTATTTTTGCTACACTGCCAATCTTTGGGCATTGTACATAGGAGTAAGAGACACATTATTGCGCTGAATGATTGTTTTATAGGCCTGGAAATTGGGCTAAATATTCTGGAAAAGTTTTGGAAATTCATTGCTAAAAATGTGTGGGGACCCTGTATATATATATTCAAAGATTAACAAGATTTTTCAAAAATTGCACATCTACAAGCTCATAGTGCGATGAGCTTGTATAGCTGCTATTTTTTTAATAAAAGTATAAAATAATGGTTATAACTAAAATCTAAAATGACACAGATGCGTTCCCGGATTTAATGGGTTAAAATGCTGAAGTGCTGTTATGTCGAAACCAAACTGAAGCTCAACTTTGTTGTCCCATCACATCACAAGTTTACACCAAGTACAAAGGAGTGTGTGAAATTATTTTTGTGCAAGCTGCCCGGAATGACTGCAATTAGGCTACGTTGCTAAATAAAGAATACAAAATAAAAATAAAAGACTTGAGAAGACAGCATTAATTAATTAACGTATTATATAGGCTCCGTGACAACGGGTGAGTGCACTCACTTCGTCCTTGACACAGTGTGTAGTTTGCTGCTGGTATTGTGAATAATTGCTTGTCATATTTGTTAGACCTTTTGTATAATTTATATCAGCACTTATTTGGCTACCCCGTTATCAGCTGTGGAGAATTGCTTTGCGTGCTTGTGCTTGACAATGAAGAGCTACTTGTGAAGAGAAAAAAAGAGCTGTCCTGGTTATTATCTTAAACCAGGGGTCTTCAACAGGGGGTCCTCAGAGCTACTATAGGGGGTCCGCCAAATCTTTTTGTGATAGGATTTCTTTTTTTTTTACGTGAACCACTTGAACCCTAGCATCCTTATTCTGAGGTCTACAGATCTACAAGCTCACAACGCAGCTTGTAGATCGACTATTTTTTGCAAAGTGGTTTGGTGTAGAGGGAAAAATACTACTATACACCAGGGGTCTTCAACATTCTTCAGGCCAAGGACCCCTTAGCTGAGAGAGAGATGAAGCAGGGACCCCCCACTACATATTGTATAAAATTGTGTTGCAGATTAAACTTTTTCATAGATTTCATAGATCGCTTCACTGACTATCAGTGTTGTTGTGTGATGTTTTTTTTCAGACATTTAACCACTTAAACCACTTACCCTATATACTTAGGGTGCGTTCGGATATACAGCACTGAGCGCACTGGCCAATACAAACTAATAGGTGAGTGCGCTCCCGCTGCGCATTTCCTTAGTAAGCTTGACCTTTTGGCTCTGTACTTGGTTTGCTCTTTCTTCCCTCTACGGTGTAGAGTCTGCGCCAAACCTCTTGGCCGAAAATAGCCGATCGACAAGCTCGCAACGCCTCGTGCTAGCTTGTAGATCGGCTATTTTTTTAATGTTCCACAGAATATGGAGGCTAGGGTTCAAGTGGTTAATGTAAAAGAAAAGATCCTATCACACAAAGATTTGGCGGCCCCCCCTGTAGTAATGCTGAAGACCCATGATCTACACCAAATCTCTTTGGTCGTATATCTTTCCTGTGTTTTGTCCTTGCTCTCCGTCTCTATATCCCCCCCCCCTAAAAACAGCGAATGATGGAGCCTGCACAAAAGGAAAAAAAATAAAAATCTTTACACCTGTAAACCTGTGACGTGTCAATAGAATAAAAAGTTGACGATCAATTTTCACACGAATAATTGCGATTAACGATTTAATTGTGTTTTTGCCATTGAACATTGGATTATGAAGAAAAGAAAATCTGTTTGCCTTTTTTTAGGCTTCGTAATCAAAAATTGCACAGGGCAGACATGACAAATAACTTACATTTACAAAGAAATTATTGACATATTTAATCATTTTATATATGTAAAAATAGCAGAAATGGCTTACAACGCGTGACAGGCGTATGTGACACAGGCCTATATCCACCACCCGACAGTCGGCGTCGATGATATAATACCTGTTTTGACTGAAGTGCGTTTTTCCTTTTCTTCCCCCTGTTCACAGTAATGGAGTGGGGTGACGACGTGAGGCCTATCTGTGAAGAGGAAGCCATGGTCATCGTCAACCACCAGGCCACGGGGGACGTGTGCACGCTCATGATGTGCCTGCAGGACAAGGGCACGGTAAGGACAATGACATCATCGCTCAGCAGCAGCAGCATGTCCCTGTTAGCATCATGGGCGCCGGGACAAGTTCTGGTGAGGGGGGGATGACATCATGACAACAAGGTCCCGTGCAGATGTCAACGAACCAGCTGTGTGATACACTAACGTTATCGTTATTTTTAAGCAATTAATTGCAAATTAAGCCTCTCTCTCTGTCCCCCTCTCTCTCTCTCTCTCACACGCACGCACGCACGCACGCACGCACGCACGCACGCACGCACGCACGCCTTGACGGCATGTATACGTTTACACAGGACACAATCTTTTATCTAACCATAATCGTTGCTGGTGAAAACCTTGTCCAAATCAACTCCTTTTTTATTTTTTAAACCATTTTAAATAGTGGAAATAGCAGATCTAGCTTGTAGCAAAAGTAGCAGATCGACAAGCTCAAATCGCAGCTCGTTTCGAGCTTGTGGATCTGCTGCTTTTGATGCTTTTGTGTGACGCTGTAGTATGATCAAGTAGGGCATTCATTTACAAAAAAACACAAAAAGTTATGATATACTGTAGAGCAACAGCAACGATATCATTGGCTAGTTGTAGCCTACATGATATCAAACTATGTACTGTATAAACTACAGAAAAGCACAATAACTCAAAGATATAAATTCAGCCAGACATGGTTTGTCAGGGCTAAGGTAATTAACTGAAAATATATTGAAACCAATATTTAGCGCCAATAATCGACTTAATCTTGATTTAATCAAATAATCAAAAAGCTGTTATTTATTTATGGTATTTATTT
Source organism: Gymnoscopelus microlampas (assembly GCF_963454915.1). NCBI lineage: Eukaryota > Metazoa > Chordata > Actinopteri > Myctophiformes > Myctophidae > Gymnoscopelus > Gymnoscopelus microlampas. The sequence continues at coordinate 38,269,721 of NC_139953.1, forward strand.
GTAACAATTTCTGTCTTCTTATTATGTCAACATAATCGATTAAATCGATTACCTTAGTCTGATTAAACACTTAACCCTGAATTATACTTTGTGGTAAAATGGTGGGGTACAAAAATAGCGATGCGACTCGTTGTGAGCTTTTGGATCTGCTAATTTTGCGAAGAATTGAGTACTTGTCTTTCGCTTTGGTACTGTATGTATATTTTGTGGCCAATACTTTTGTAGTTTTACGATTTTTAGAGTAGTTCTTCCACCACTGTGCATGGGTTAGTTTCCTGGCAGTGATGTGACCTTGTGGGTGCCATCTGAAACCAAGGGGTTTCCCAGGCTATTAAGGACGTGTTTGTATTTCCAGAATGTGTCCGGTAAGAGATAAGTTAATGTTTATTTAACCGCATAAACCCTAGCGTCCCTATTCATTCATAGTAGGAGACCATTTGGCGAAAACAGGCGAACATTCGTCAAAATAGCTGAGCTATTAGGTCGGCTATTTTCGGTGGAGACTCAGAGATTTGGTGTAGAGCACGGGTCTTCAACGTTTTTGAGGCGAAGGACCCCATAGCTGAGAGAGAGATGAAGCAGGGAATTCCCTACTGTATGTATATTGTATAAAATTGTGTTTCAGATTAAACTTTTTCCCCTCTAAACCTATACCTCTTTGCCAAAAATAGCCGATCTACTGAGCTTGTAGATCTGCTATTTTTGGCTAAAGTTCTCCTCAGAAAAGGGATGCTACTGTAGGGTTCAAGTGGTTAATGCACGAAAATAAATCATATCACACAAAGATTTGGCTACCCCCCTGTAGTAACTCTGAGGACCCTCTAGGGGCCCCGGACCCCCTGTTGAAGACCCCTGGTGTAGAGGGAAAAAAGTAGGGGGCAAAGTATAGAGCCCTGGCCTGTGGGGTCAACAAAATATATCCGGAACCGGATCCAACATTGAGGAACCAAAATCTTCTGCTATCTCACCATTCGATTCCGATTCTTGGGGTCACGACTCGATTACAGATCGATTCTCATTTAAAAATGATTCCCAATCAGTTTTATCTAAATTATTTTAATTCACAACAGTCATTTTGCTTTCATCTGGACTTTAACAACCAAGTCTAGCCTACTTATTTCCAACAGCTCAAAATAAAAATGACATAATACCAGAGAGGGTTGCTTGTATAAATTCTTTGCTTTGATAAAATCTATATTAAGCGTAATTGTATTTGATGCAGAAACTCAACATAATTGCCTTGATGCAAGTAACATTAACGAGCTCTTTAGTAAACAGAAAATACATGTTCAGGTGGGTAGCAACATTTCAGCCAATCAGGAAAAAGTACCCATTTATCAGCTTCCATTTTATAGTGTTCCACTTAAAATTATGCTCATTTCTAGTGTGCCATCACTTACAATTTCACTAGTTTAATCTGTATTCTGTGCAAGTTCTCTCTCCTGATTGGATAACATAGGTATCCCCATCTAAAAATGCATTTTCTGTTTCCTAAAGAGCAGGAGAGACAGGGAGACTCCTGTTACTGAACAAACACTCTATATCAATGAGTACTATCAGATATAGAGCAGTATCACTTTCACAGTATCACTTTCACTTGTTTTAACAAAACAATATCACTTACCCTACCTTTAAGTGTAATGAGAGATTCTCATCAAAAGCAAAACAGTTCTCTCTGTTGAGAAACGCTAAGCCCCCTTTTCATTTTATTTTGTTAATTCTCCTGTAAAGGGAAGTCTTTTGGACGTGTTTTTGGACGTGCTCAACAACACCGCCCATGATACATTTAAAGTCCACACAACAAGTCATGTAATGGGTGGATACCTTTCCTTTCTGAAACGAGCTTTAAATATTTATCCAGCGATGGGCTGTTTCGATGGTGACAATGCTTGTTGCCAACAAAATGGATTAGACACACAAGGAGCGCGCGCACACACACACACACACGCACACGCACACACACACACACACACACACACACACACACACACACACACACACACACACACACACACACACACACACACACACACACACACACACACACACACACACACACACACACGTAGCCTGCATTTTCATTTCCTTTCAGAACAGAATTAATATACTTTATCGTACGAATAGCAGAAATAGCCAATCAAAAACTCCCGTGCTGTGAGCTGAGTCGATCTGATATTTTTGCTATTATTGAAAATTGCAAATGTTCACCTATAATATTATTTTAATGTGGAGAATAGAACACTGGTTCTCAAAGTGGGGTCTGGTGACCCACAGGGTTTTTTGAGGGGGGGGGGCACAGGTATGTAACTCTGACTGTGTACAAATGGAACCAAATGGACCCTAATAATGCATATCGAACTTATGGGTCCATTTGGTTACATTTACAATAAATAAATGAAATGGGGGTCCGTGGCCTAATAATGCATATCGGGGTCCTCGAAATGAAAACGTTTGAGAAACGGTGGAATAGAAATGTTCACTGACATGACATTGTGTACGTTTGCCTTTAGCTTCTCCTTGGCAGGAGGGGCAGATTGTGATCTTTGCCTCGGCAGAACATTGAGGCTGCAATCGCTGCGCATCATGTCACTGATGCACTGGTGGAAGACCTACTCGCATGTTTTACTTAAGTAAAAGTAGTAATATAACAATGTAGAGAATACTCTGTTACAAGTAAGAGTCCTCTATTCAACAATTTACTCAAGTAAATTGCTGAACAATGCACTTGACCTAGTTATGACGACCATGGTGGTAATTTGCTCTCGTGTTATAGTTCTCTTCTTGACCACATTGTACAAATGTAGTTATTTAGGTTCATTGTTTACCTGGTATCCTTTAGTTTCAATGCACAGATTTTTATTTTGATAGTATATCGTTCAGACTGATGCTAGGTTCTTGGTTTACTCGTGATCCTATAGTTTCCTGAGGCACTACACTGTCTCTCTGCATTTGATGTACAGTATGTGTTTACCTTGCTTTTGTAAATACATTGTAAATTGAATACAGGACTTTTGTTTTCGGAAGAATTGAACACTCAAGTATCGTACATCAAAATTGTACTTACTGTAAGCACTATACTTGAGTAAAATTAATTGGTTACTTTCCACCACTGACGTCAGAGACTCAAATAGTCTCTTTTGTGTCTCCTACCGGAAACGCAGCCGGACATCATTATTGGCTTAGAAATGTGTTTAAAAAAAAGGATCTCCATGAATTCAAGGCTTCATGGGGTGTGTCATTGACAGAGAATAAGTATTTTTTGGGGTGAACTACACCTTTAAGAGACAGCCAGTCCTCTTCAAAACCAGCTCAACGTTTTCACCCAGAGACCTGCAGTTGTTTTTCACTGTGCTTGTACCTGAATGGAGCTGTTTTCTCCAAGCCGATTTCTCCCTCTGTTTGGGACAGGGCCTTCATTGAAATAGCAGTGTGTATCTGGAAGATATGTTTTATAGCAGTGGTTCCCAAAGTTTTCAGCTGAAGACTAAACAAAACGTACATTTGGCATCTCCCCCGGGACGCAAACTTACAAACATTAACCACTTAACACATTCCATGCCAGAGGTTAATCTCATAATGTACTCACCAGTGCCAACGTTTTATTGTTGTTTTTTTGTTTTTTTTTCACGTCGCCATAGACCTCGTTAAAATCCTTAAGATCGATCATCAAAGTGTTTGTAAACACAACCACGATGTGTCTGCGTCGAGCAGTGAAATCCATTTGATAAACACGGTCGCCATGTTATAGTTAGAACGGTTTATGTTAAACAGTGATCAGCGAGGAGAAAAACTACAAAGAGAAAATGGCGTTTCAGTTTCCTCATTAGATCCGAGGCCGACGGGATCGGCAAAACCGGATCCCAGATAATTCCGTTTCCGGTGGTGCTACAATGAAATGTGCCGTATGGAAAATTGAAAAAAGTGCAATGTGAACTTTTTTTCAAAAAAAAGAAAAAAACACCACTTTGCGTATGTCTACGCGACTGGCACGTGGCGCCTTTAAATAGGTTCGCGTAGCTCTACGCGATTGGCAGTCAATGTGTTAAGCCCTGTTTCAAAAAGTTGTGAAATTAGCCGATGTGATGCCACGTTGTGAGCTTGTACAGTACAGTAGATCGGCTATTTTCACTCTTTCTTCATTTTTTTGATTTATTTAATTATTTAGATTTTCCAATTATTATTAAAAAAAAAGGATATTTGCTCAAGTCATGATCCATAAAAATGGGTATGTGACCCAAAAATGTATCCCAAAACCCACTGTTTTGGGAAACACAGTTTTATAGAATCAGGGCCTTCATTTACAGTAAATGGCAGTGCTGTGTCTTTATCTGGAGGGCATGTTTTATAAGAACCAGCGTCAGCACAGTGCTTTATTAGAGGTGTTGGCAGTGGCACCAGGATGGCTCTGGTCAGGTTGTGTCGGTCAACAGGACTGTGACCAGGGCTATGCGTATTTTAGTTCTTATAACTATAATCACACAGTGTTATAAGCTGATTATAATTCATTATAGACATGGGATGCATAGCAAGTGTTACCAAAAACACCAATCTTAGCCCATATCCCCACCCAACACAACAGTGGTCCCCTGGTTGATTCTTAGTCAGGGCGGTGGTCCCTGGTTCACAATCAGCTGAACACACAGTGGGTTTGTCTTCTCTCTCAAAGAGAGGAGAAATAGGCACTGGTCTGCACAATTAATCGAATATGAACCGTAATCATATTTTTGTCTTCCCACAATTAAACAAACACGATCGTCCGGTTATTGACATGTATTCATGGGTTGATTAGCAGGAGCACTGAATGCAGTGCTCTGATTTAATTTAGTGTTACATTTTGGTATTCATGGACCAATATACCAATACCTTAATCACATGTACAATGCTCTTTTTGTTTTTTCTTTACCGCACCCTAACTAGCTAACTATGTGTGAATTGATCGTTTGTTTGTTTTTATTGATCTCTCTCCCTCTCTTCCCTTGCCCCCCCTTTCTTCTTCTTCCCTTTCTCTTATGTAAATAACAAAAAACAATGGAGCTTGCACAAAAACAAATTCCACCCGCTGTTTTACACCTGTAAACATGTGATGTGACGATAAAGTTGATTCTGATGCACAGAATTTACAGTAGGTGAATTTGGAGGAACATTTTTTTTGTGCGCATTAGCAGGAATGTACAGAAGCACAACATGAATGTGAAAGCAGTTCTTTTTATGTGATTGTGCTCTCAATATTGATCAAAATAATTGAGATAATCACTTTGGCCATAATCGTGCAGCCCGACTTGAATACATTACATTGCTGTTAAATAGGAACCACAGCGCTTAGCAGACCCGCTCAAATTGACTGGCTTACGCTTAAGGCTCCACATGTTCAGTGTGAACTTGGAAGGTCATGCTTTCTGTTTTGATGCTCCAGCCTCATGGAATAATCTACAACTCACACCAGAAAAGTATACCCCAATATCCTGTGGACAATTTAAGTTGTACAATATTGCAAATCTAGAATAATCATAGTTTATCATAATAAAACCACCATAGTCTATTTAATGTGCATAATAAAAAACAATCTTCACTACCTGAGGAGAAAAGTGCTTTGCACTTCAAACAATAACGGAAAAAATAAAACTTCTAACTGAATATAGCGCTTGATCTCGTTTCATACACGTATCAAATTTTAGCCATGTAATCCAGGCAGGTATTAACTGGACTTAATATAAAACGAAACTAAATAAGATCAGTCCTGCAGATTGCATGAAAATCCAATTTGCACATCTGTTGCCGTCTCAACACTAAACTGTCTGTGTCTGTGTGGTGTCTCAGTCAGTGTGAGAGTAGTTGGCGCCGAGAACTAGCACTCAGTACATTAAAGCAGTGGTTCTCAAAGAGGGGTCCTTGGGGGTTCCAGGGGGTCCCCAGGAAAAGTAGTTAACATAGCATCACAATCATTTTATCTATTTAAATGTTGGCTATTCAAAAATTGCAGATGTACAAGCTCACAGTGCCTCACTTTGTGCCACGCAGTGAGCTTGTGCATCTGCTTTTTTTTTTTTTTTTAAGTATTGGAAATGTTTGGGAGATTTGGAATAATGTACTTTTTTTTAACACAAATCTTCTCTTCTGGGGGTCCCTGGCAAAAAAGAAAAAAAAGGATGGGGCAAAACATTTTCAATATTTCATTGAATAATGTTGCAACCCCCCCCCATACAGGCCCCAGCCATTTGTGCCACACTATGATTTTCCGCCGTTTGTCAGACAGATTTGTCATATACCTGCCTTCCAAAGTGTGCAGGCCCCCGGGTAGGCAACCCGGCCTGGCGGAGACTTGCGCTCAGAGGAGCGCACTATTCTAGTTGCTGTTGTTGTGTTGAATTGTTTGATTGGGACTAGAGCTCATGTTGTTTCCATCTCCTGCAGGTGGTACGGAAGATGATGTGGTTGATGGACCATGTCTTCAAATACACCAACTTTGGTATCGTGTCGTTCATCCACGGGGACTTCTTCATCAGACAGGTAATAATAATAATAGTAGTAATAGTATTTTCTCAAATGTATATCGCGCTTTTCTAAGTACCCAAAGATGTTTAAATGTGGGGGAGGAGGAGAAAACAATAAAAGAAAATCGACTTTATTAGGAAGAAAACACAAAGACAAGGCGAAGAATCAATAAAAACAGTAGAATGGTGAGACAGGGGGGTGTGAGAGAATCCTGTAGTGTGTGATGCCCTTAACGATTATCTGATAAGACAAGATTATCCTGTAGTGTGTGATGCTACCAGATTTCAAAATCATTTAAGATTGAAAAAATCCTGTAGTGTTAGGCCAGCTTTAGACTAAACACTAAACACAAAAACTAAATGGTGTGTTATTCAAAAGACTAAATCAAAATTTGCTGTCAAAATGAACACTGGTAGGTACCATGCAGTGTTAATTGTATTGACCAAGACTAAAAGACAAAAAATATTGTATTATATAAATATTTTGATGTTTAGTTGACTAAGACTAAACAATTTCAGATGACTAAAATAGGACTAAAACTAAATGATGTGTTATTCAAAAGACTAAGACTAAGACTAAATCAGAATCAGGTATCTATTTCTGCTATTCTTTGTACAACAAAGTATACAGTCAGTCCAGGGCTCAAGTGGTTCAGCGGGACACAAATGCAGGACAGCGTGCGTGGGAATTCAGAGGGTAACCTGAGTTTATTGCTCCAGTCAGACACTATACAGCAGAGATTCACTAACTTTTTCAGCGGGATGTCTTCCCGGATGTCTTCCCGGTTATACATTATGAATTACTTAACCCATTAAGACCGGGAAAGTATTTCTTTGGCTATTAAAAAATAGCCGATCTACAATGATATGTATTCGTGGCCGAATACATATCATTCTGGGTGGTCCTTGATATGAAAAGGTTTGAGCTCCACTAATATTATAGCGACATACGTTTTTTCAAAAAACTGTTAGGGGTTTAGAACACATTTGTAGACTCGTATCTCAGGTCTTAATGGGTTAACTTAAGCTCCATTTAAAAAAAATAGGTGCCAGGGTCCCATATAATTGTGGTCGTCTTTGACATGAAAAAGAGAACCAGTGGACTGGACTAGAGGAACTGTAGAGGATAATGAGGTGTGCGTAGCAGCAGGACACAGCAGTATAATCCACTGATCAGCAGGCTTACAGGACACACACACAGGACACACACTCACACTAACATACACACAACATTCCAACACACACCAGACAAGAGGGCGGGGCTCAAACACACACACACACACACACACACACACACACACACACACACACACACACACACACACACACACACACACACACACGCTCACACACACACGCTCACACAGGACACACACAGGTGACCCAGAGTGGTGCAAACAGAGAGTGGTGATAACAGAAGTGTACACAATACTTGGATCGTGACAGAATCAACTTTAGTGTCACGTTTACAGTAGTCTCGCGTAGCCAGACCCCACAGAAAATGAAAAACAGCGACCTCTGCTGTTTCTGATTTTGTCTGTGGGGTCTGGCAGGAGGCAAATGGAAGACCAGTGCGCAGGGAAACCGGGGTTTGTGTCTGCCTTCAGCGCATCACTTCCGGTTGGTGCGACTACGTTTTCATTCCCACTAACAATATTTCTACACGGAACACTAACACCACTTCTCCCAGAGAACATGGATGGTTTTGGTTATAAGCCCACTTGTTTCTATGATGAAAGAGTAATTTAAAATGTGAATATCTTTCCGTGGTTTTGTCCGCTCCGAGGACGCTATTGCTAAATTAGTTTCGGCTAGTTTCGAGGGGGGAAGGGTGGATGGACACGTGAATCCCGCCCACTACATTTGATTGGGTAAAGCGCGGCCTGCTTCCTGATCTGAAGGCACGCCCACTTGTAGCCAATGCGCACACGTTATGACGAACCTCTCCGACAGATTCCACCGCAGGGCAGAATCTGTTCTTGAGAGATTACGTTTACAGGTGTAAAGAAGTGGGTGGAATTCTTTTTTGGGCAAGCGGCAGCATTTTGCTTTTTTTTTTTTCGGAGGGCAAACTATAATGACTCCCTCCCACACCCACGGCACGTGCACACGCATATGTGCGCATGGTCGCCGAATGAAATAACCGCTCTATTGTTAGCACATTCACTGCCAGGGGTTTTCTAAAACAGGCTGTAGCTTCTGCCAGCATTTTTAAGCATTCTGACTAATCTGTCAAGAACCACAGTAATATTTATCTCCAGTATGATCGATTCCCTGATGGTTGCTAATCACGGAGGGTTTCACTGTGCTTCTGTGGGGGAAAAAATGTCATTGCGACTTCCCGTTCCCTTGTTACACGCCGTTGAAAATAGCGTGTTTCGCCAAAAATACAGGAGCTGAGATACAGAATATTTCCCAAATACTTTAACCAGGAAGTGAATGGAGTAGTAAATCTTTGGATCACGTTATCTCCTGGTTCTGTGTGAAAAACGAAAAACGAAATAAATATATATATATTTTTTTTAATGACGGAGATCCCCGTCAATGGTGGTGAATATGTTAAGTAGTTAATGTGTGAATTACTTCAAAACTCCAACGGCCAGCAGTCATTATCACCTCAAGACAATAGCCTCAGACGCCACTTTATCACATGAAAAAGGCTATTTGAAATTAAGTTCCCCTCCTCCTGCGTATCTGATGCGCTTCCCTCGGGACGCTTTCTGGATGGCTACGCTTGGCTAACGTTTTTTTTCTGCAGGTCACACTACGTATATAGCGTAACACGGTAGAACACACCACTGATTATGTCATAGATGACTGATGTGCTGTCGTACATCCAGGGTGGCAATCTGAGTCACTCGCAAGGTTGTCCGGCCAGCACATTCTTGAAGGGCCTTGCTCTCATTCTTCACCCCCCCCCCCCCCCCCACACACACACACACACACGCGCACACACACACACACACACACACACACACACACACACACACACACACACACACACACACACACACACACACACACACACACACACACACCCCACAGGCCCGCATGCAGCACAATCTGCACCCTCTATATTTACGCCTGTAGGTGACACAAGGTGGCTGGCGGGCCAGTGGTGTAAAGTAACTCAAGTACATTTACTCAAGTGCTGTACTTTTACTTTACTGGAGTATTTCCAATTGTCTATGCTTTTACTTCATACTCCACTACATCTCAGAGGCAAATATTGTACTTTTACTCCACTACAATTATTTGAAAACTTTAGTTACTTTGCAGATATGAATTATTATTACATTATAAAACATACATTAACCACTTTAGGCCTATTTCATACCGAGGCTGTTTGAAAATAGCTGATCTACAAGCTCACAACACGTCGCATCGCGATGCGTTGTGAGCTTGTAGATCTGCTATTTTCAAACATCTTAGAACATTTACTTTTGGTACATTTTGATACCAATACTTTTGTACTTTTGCTCAAGTACATTTTTAATTCCAGACTTTAACTTGCAACAGAATACTTCTACGTTGCAGTATTGATACTTTTACTTAAGTAAAACATTTGAGTACTTTTTCCATCACGGCTGGCAGCCAGTACAGGCCAGCGTGTTAAATAGACCTGAGCTGGTGGAGTTATTCACTCCAACAACAAGCAGCCGCTCTGCCACTGTTGATCATGCATTGTTGACATGGTGTGTCGGAACAACCGGTGCTGGACAGAGTAATTTAATAGTTCAACAGTTTATTTCGATACTCTTCTTTTCAGTGAGACATTACAAGAATCATTTTTTTCTTTTAACCTGATCGAAAAGGTATAGGCAGAAGCTTGTACCTTATTAACCCATTAAGACCTGGAATTTTTAGATTTGAGCTAAAAAGCATTATTTTACACTTTGGGCTATTCAAAAATAGCAGATATACAAGCTCGTAGCGCGGCACCGAGTGCCGCGCTACGAGCTTGTAGATCTGCTATTTTTGAAAAATCGTGAAAATGTGTGCAAATCTTTGAATATATATATTTTTAAAGCGAACATTTTTAACTCAAATCTTTGCTTCTGGGGGGTCCCTGGAACAAAATATTTTGATGGGGGTCCGTGGCCAAATACATATAATTTTGGGGGTCCTTGATATGAAAAAGATTGAGCACCACCCTCATATAGAAACATACGTTTTTCAGAATACTGCTGAGATTTAGGAGACGTGTAGAATCGGCTTCAGGTCTCAATGGGTTAATGCCTATCCTTATTGCATGTTGTTACATTTTACAATGTAAGTACAAAAGTATTACAGATCCAAAATACTAAAAAAAAAATGTATTCCAAATACTCAAGAAAATGTACTTTGTTTACTGTCCACCACTGCCAAACAACAACCAGCCCCTGTGGTGCTGTTGATCATGAATTGTTGACTTCGTGCGTCGGAACAGCCCGCAGTCAGTCAGTCGCACAACACCCCCCCGCCACCCCCCCAACCACCTCCCCCCCCACACGCATCTGCTTTGTTGTCACACTGAATCATTCTACACAACGTTAACGCAGCAGTATCCATTCCATGCCCATGCAACATCCCAACTACACACACATATGCTGAGATGATACATAGAGCCCAGCTTCTCAAACGTTTTTTTTGTTGTTGTTGGTGTGCCAAGGACCCCCCAAATTGATACGTATTTGGCCGCGGACCCCCATCTGAAAAAGGTTTTGTGCCAGGGACCCCCAGAAGACAAGATTTATGTAAAAAGAAAAAAAAATCGAAATCATTCAAAATGTCACGAACATTTTCTATGTTTTTCAAAAGTCTTTCAAAATAGCCGATGTACAAGACAAGGCGGTTTAAATGATTGTGATGCTATATTAAATACTTTTGCTTGGGGGGGGAGGCTGGTATAGGCTGAAATGTGAGAAAAACACATTAAAAAAACCTGTCAAAAATAATTACTAAATTAAAATTGCCAAAATAGCCGATCAGCTGTTCTAGCTGTGTGTGCGTGTGTGTGTGTGTGTGTGTGGGCGTTAGAGAGTGTGTGTGAATGTCTGAACTTACGTGTGAATGTATGCACAATTGTAAAGCCCTTCTGTATAAAGGCGCCAATTTACCATAAAAGCACCATTTACCATTTTTACGATGACTTCTATGGGCATAAGTGGGTAATCATCTACCCGTGTTTGGTCTCCACCAATGAACAGCAGTGTCACGCTATGAAATGCTTCCATGTTTGCATTCTCAGTGAGTGCTGCGAGCACGCAGTCACGTGCAGCTTCATAATCTGTATTCACATCAGCCATAGCTACAGTATTCACTAAAGCATGGTTCTATATTTACATCAACCATAGCTACAGTAGTCACTAAAGCATGACTCTGTATTCACATCAACCATAGCTACAGTAGTCACTAAAGCATGGTTCTATATTTACATCAACCATAGCTACAGTAGTCACTAAAGCATGACTCTGTATTCACATCAATCATAGCTACAGTAGTCACTAAAGCATGATGCACAGACTCATGTGTCAAATAGTCAAATAGTTTTGTCTTTCTGCCTTATGTTTGCTGCTAAAACAGAACCCAGGCAATGAAAATGCTACTGTATGAAAACAATAAGAAAGAAATTGTATTTCCATTCAAACATGGTTTTATGAATACAGTATACTATATATAACACCAACTTAATACCATTTCACTGCTTCTAATATAAACAAAAAAAAACATCCTTTATACCTGGATTGTTGAAATGAATAAAAACATGAAAACAAGTAAAACATGAAATAAAAATCTCTTTGGCGATATGTAACAGTCTTCTTTGATATTGCACATGTTGATATTGCGATGACGATGCATTTTCGATATAGGTAGTCTGAGAGTAGGGATGTCCGATATTATCGGCCTCCCGATATTATCGGCCGATATTAGCATAAAAATTGATATCGGGAAAATATCGGTATCGGTTTGTTTTTTTTGGGCTTTATAAATAAGTTACAGGAGTTCTTACTGTATATGGTGTGTGTGATATGAAATTTGAGCTTACCCTAATCACAATAATCCCCGCATATATCGGTATCGGTTGATATCGGTATCGGTAATTAAGAGTTGGACAATATCGGTATATCGGTTATCGGTAAAAAAGCCAATATCGGACAACCCTATCTGAGAGACTCATGTTCTCATTCTAACCTGTGATAAGAATAGATCCAAAGAATAGACAGTGATGACAGATCCCCCAGATCTAAGTGCAATGAAACAAAAAAGTGTGTCTGTTGTAAGATATTTTAGTCAGACTACATGACGTCAAGCAAGTACTCCAGTCTTGGATTTGTCACTCCGGATAAGAGACAACATGGATTAAAGTTCTCAGACGCCACCACTGATTTCTGTCATTTTTATGAGATTAACCCATTAAAACCGGGAACGCATCTGTGTAACCACTTAAGACATTATTTTATACTTTGGCTATTAAAAAATAGCAGATCTACAAGCTCATAGTGCGGCACCGAGTGCCGCACTATGAGCTTGTAGATCTGCCATCTTTGAAAAATCGTGAAAATTTGAATATATATATTTTTTAAAGCAAACATTTTTAACTCGAATCTTTGCTTCTGGGGGGTCCCTGGAACGACATTGAGATGGGGGTCTGCGGCCAAATACATATCATTTTGTAAAAAAAATGTTGTACATTTGTAGAATCCTCAGAAGAAAAGATTTGAGTTACAAATGTTCGCTTGAAAAAGATTTGTACAAAATGTTAATGATTTTTCAAAAATTGCAGCTTATATATTTGCTATTTTTGAATAGCCAAAGTATAAGGTTATTGTTATAGTGGTTAAAATCTAAAATGACAGATGCTTTGCCGGTCTTAATGGGTTAAAGAGTATTAGAATGGGTCAAAAAAAATGTTGAGCCATGAGATTTTCCCCCATCTCAAAATATTTTGTTCCAGGGACCCCCCACAAGCAAAGATTTGAGTTATATTACAAATGTTTGCTTTAAAAATATATATTCAAAGATTTGCAGATATACAAGCTCATAGCTTTAAGCTTGTATGTATCTGCTATTTTCTATAATAGCCCAAATAAATCTAAAATGACACAGATGCTTTCCCGGTCTTAGTGGAGACAACTACATTTTGTTTCTTCAGGTTCACACAGTATCACTGTATTGACTCAACGTCAACAATCATCTCAAAGTTCCATTTGTTGTGTGTGTGCACTGCCAGTAGGTCTCTGTCCTCTCCTCCACATGACATAAATGTTTATGATGTTGTACAGGTGCAACCTCGTAAACTTTTATGTTTATATGATTATTTTTGGCATAATTTCTAGTGACAGTGAGAGAGAGAAAGGCAGACGGAGCACAGGGCAATGACACACAGTACACAGTTCGGCCACCACCCCGTAAAGTTTATGACGTTGTGCTGTGCAACGTCATGCAGCGCGACGTCGGTCCGGTGGCCGCAGTCAAAAAAGATCCACGCATCTGAAGTCTCACTAGACTTAACCCATTGAGACCTGAAGCCGATTCTACATGTCTCCTAAATCTCAACAGTATCTTTTTCATGTCAAGGGCCCCCAAATTTTTATGTATTTGGCCGCAGACCCCCATCAAAATATTTTGTTCTAGGGACCCCCAGAGGCAAAGATTTGAGTTAAAAATGTTCGCTTTAAAAATATATATATTCAAAGATTTGCACACATTTTCACAAAATTTCAAAAATAGCAGATCTACAAGCTCGTAGCGCGGCACTCGGTGCCGCGCTATGAGCTTGTAGATCTGCTATTTTTGAATAGCCCAAAGTGTAAAATAAGGCTTTTTAGCTCAAATCTAAAAACACAGTTCCAGGTCTTAATGGGTTAAACCATTAACTCATTCACTGCCAGACTTATTTCTGGCTGCGTTTGCCCACTGCCAGCTATTGTCGTTTTCCTTACCTTTTCAACTGGTCACAGAATATTTATATCCATGTATGATCGTTCCCAGGACGGTTGATAACCATCACGCCACGAGATAGAAAAAAAACTCACCGCGACCCCCCCTTCCCTTGTTTACAGGCTGTTGAATATAAGATCTCTTGTCAAAAATGCACATTTTTCTTGCCTTTTCGACTGGTCACAGAATATTTATATCCATGTATGATCGATCGCCCGACGGTTGCTAATCAAGTGTCACTGTGCTGGCGCGAGAAAAAAAGAAAAAGTCACCGTGACCCCCCCCTTGTTTAATATAGCATGTCTCGCCAAAATGCAGGGGAAAAAAGAGATCTAAACTGGAAGTGGATTGGGGGGGGGGTGGGAAATCTCCTGGATCTGTTTGACTTTTTTTTGAAAAACATATATAGTATGTTGCTGCATCAGTGGTGCTCAAAACGTATTCATGTCAAGGACCCCCAAAATGAATATGTATTTGGCCACAGACCCCCATCTCAAAATATTCTGTTCCAGGGACCCCCAGAAGTAAATGTTTGTGTAAAAAATGTTTGCTTGAAAAGAATAGTAGTAAGAAGGTAGGGATTCTTTGAAATGAAATAAAGTTTGAGAACCACCGAATTAAATCGATTACTTTGTTGCACCCTCATTAACCCTTTAACTGCCAGAGATTATTTCTGAAAATTTCTAGCCAGTGCCAGAGATTTTTCATTGAAAAACAAAAAAGTACTTAGGAGCAGAGATGAATATTTTTTAAGTTTTAAGTTAAAAAGGAAGTGGATAGACCCCTATATCTTCGATAAATCATATATCCTTGGTCTTTGGGTCAAATTGGACCAAAAAAAAAAAACTTTTATTTTGATTTTTTTTTCACTTCACGTAGATCTACGCGATTGGCACGTGGCGGCTTTAAATAGGTTCACGTAGATCTACGTGATTGGCATGCAATGGGTTAATGTGCTGTGTCATTCTGCATTGCCCCTCCCCCCCCCCATCTCCTCTCAGGGTAAAGCCCATCGCGACCAGCAGCTGTCCATCCTGCGGGACCACCTGGACAGGTACTACCACAGCCGGGACAGGAAGTGGATAGTGCTGTTCCCCGAGGGCGGCTTCCTGCGCAAGCGGCGGGAAACCAGCCAGTCGTTCGCCAAGAAGAACTCGCTGCCGCACCTGACGCACGTCACGCTGCCGCGCCTGGGCGCCACGCAGGTCATCATGAAGACCCTGGCCGCTCAGCAGGAGAACGGCAGCGTCAGCCAGGACGCCGGGACCCCTAACCAGTCAGGTAACGGAGAAAAACACACACACACACACACACACACACACACACACACACATAGGGCTGTCACGATTACAAGTTGACGATTCATTGTCTCTCAAATAATTGCGATCAACGACTTCATTGTGTGTTTGGCCATTAAACATTGGAACATATGAAGCCTTTTAGGCTTCCTGATTGACATATTTAATATTTTTTATTCATGCAAACATAGCAGAAATAGCTGACACGTTGTAAGCTTGTAGATCTGCTATTTCTGCTTTTTTTTAATATTTGAAAATGTGTGAAAATCTTTCAACATGGAAACGATTATGCAAAGAAAAAAGCGATTATCTTAAATAATTGCGATTAGGCGATTGTGTAATAATTGTGACACACACACACACACACACACACACACACACACAGATTAAAGTTCTCAGTCGCCTCGACTGATTCAGTCATTTGGATTCCATAGACGTCAGCATGTCTTCTATGGAAGCAATGCCACGCACCGAAAATACTAGGCTATGTACAAGCTTACAACACGTAGATCTGCTGCTTTTGAATCATTTTGAAAAATATTTAACATAAATCTTCTCTTCTGGGGGCCCCCGGCACAACATATTTTCAGATGGGGTCCTCGGCCAAATTCATATCAATTTGGGGACCCCCCATGGGTCCCCAAATTATTTTGGGGGGGGGGGCCCAGATTGTTTTCTCACTCAACAGTAAACAAAGCAATGTACAGTATAAGTGTATAAAGGGTATATCTGCACATTTCTAAAGTTACAATTTAATGACTTTTAAGACCTTTTTTATTGGCAAACTAAATGTAATGCCTACAATTCCAAGTGCTTGTCAGGGTGGGGGGGGGGGTCCCAGTTCAAATTATGATTATTTTGGGGGGGTCGTGGCCAGGCCCCCCGAGGAACATTGAAGCTGCCACCGAAGTGGCCAAAGCTGGAACTGCAGGCGAAGCGGAATACATGCATGAGAAAAAAATACTGAGATATTTAAAAAATATAATATAATATAAATATGTAAACATATTATACATAAATACATATGCATTTACATCTCGAGTGTATTTAATAAATATCTCGCGTTCATGGCTCGACACACAGGCTCGTTCATGGAGGTAGGTTGTGACGTAGGACGCAAAAAGGACACTAGTGCGCATGCTAATAGCTGGGGGCGGGGCAAAAAGGCCTAAAAGACTTGGGAACCCCTGCTCTAGTGGATGAGATGCGAGACAAATGAAAACACAAGGAGGGTGGGGTTCATAATAACGCCTCTATGGAGTCTTCCGCTCACTGAAGTAGCTTGGTGTGTGTGTGACTATAATCGTCATTATCGTTTATCGTGATGAAATGCGTGTCCTTTTTTGCAACAGTGCTGATCAGATGGCATCCATCCCAACCACGGTTATTATTAGTTTTGACTTTTTGTCTGCAATTTCGGTTTAGTTTTCATTCGTTTTTAAAGTGGGTTTAGTTCAGATTAACGTTTAGTTTTTTATTGCAATATGTATTAGGGGCAAGATTCAAAATGGTCAGTAAACTAGCAATAATAGCTGATCTCAATACATCAGTGTCCCATCGCCACGCGTTGTGAGCTTGTAGATCTGCAATTTTTGCTAGATTTGATGATGTCTGACATACACTAAGTTTTAGTTATTCTGTAAACACACAATACAGTTTCAGTTAGTTATAATTTTTTCGTAAGAACCTCCTTTTGATTTCTATTGCATTTAACACATTTTTTTTCATTTATTTTTATTTTATTTTGTTAGTTTTAGTTAAAGCCTCACTATTAACTTTTTTTTAATGAATAAAATGTAATTTTGTCCAATCTGCATGGTAGGGTATGTTAATACAATATAACTTATACAATTGGGGTGGTTGTATTTTGTCTCCATCCTCTTCTATTGAGACATTTAGATCATGTAAAAGGTCATGTCTCACCTAGACACAGGATCTGACACAAATTTCGACCTGATGGTCAAGATTCAATTCATCCCCTGAGCAAGCAGGCCGGCTCTATTAGCTCAATGGTAAAAATGTCAGCACTTGCGCAGGAAACCGGGAACCCGAGGAAAGTTACATAGTGCTGCTTTAACTATAATAACCGTGCTGCGGGGTCTCCTCCTAAAGAGGCGGAGGGCTGGGCCTCGGAGGGATCATTCCCATCTCGGCGCTGGTAAAACAGTACATAGGCTTCTTCAGTCACAATCTTATCCTCTGAGGCAGACTTAACACTGCTATCGTCAAAGTAATGCCACTTTCCGTCAAATTTATTCTTGCCATAGGCTGTGTAGTGGCCTCCTCCCAGTCCGCCAGTATGGTTGGAGACAGCAATGAGGTCGTAAACACAGGGGGCAGCCTTGGGACCGCACAAAAACTCTGACATATCCAGCTCCCTGACGGGGAAGTCCACCACGGTTTCCAGCTTGTCCCTACAGTATTTGTTGTAGGAGAAACGTTTTAGGTGAACTACCAGGATGCGAGGCAACGACCACAGGTCAAACTTTTTGGTGGCCTGCTGGTGTTTCTTACACGTGGGACAATACCATGGATCGTGTTTTCCAAGTGTCTCCGTGGCCGTGAAGAGCTTGATGCATGTCCTCAGAGCCACTGTGGCCTCTTCCTCCTTGGGTTGGAGCATGCTGTCGTGTGTCTCGAAGGCCTTTGCTTCCTGGTGGTCATAACACAGTTCCTTTGTGTCCGAGTCCCAGTCGAGCGTCACGGTTGAACGTGGATCCAGTTTAAGGGTGTTTCCATTGAAAGGCAGTGTTCCAAGGGTGCTTCCATTGAAAGGGCCAAGGGCGTTGATCATGAGGGTGAAGAGCTTGGGCGATGTGGAGCACAGCTTGGCTTCAGGTCCGTTTTCGAAGTCAGATGTCTCCGGGTCCTCCTCGGAGCCATTTTCTGGCTCCGGTAGGCTTGTCTCGTGGTCCATGCTCGCCTCCTCCTCATCAATTAGCTCATAAGAAGTCTCCTTGTCGTCTTCCTCCTCGGAGCCATCTTCTGCCTTCAGGCTGCTCGACTGGTCGTCCATGTCCTCCTCCTCGCAGGCCCCTGAGTGGTTGCTGCCATTGCAGTAGTTGGCACTGCAAGAGGCCCCATCTGACAAGGGGCAGAGACTGAATGAGGTGGAGAATTCAGCAGCCTGGCTACAGCCGGTGAAGGTGGCTGAGGCCGAGGCCCTGCTTTCACTGCAGGGGCTCTGGGGATGCTTCACGTAGCGTCCCATCCTTTCTAGGATTTTATCGTACAGAACATCTGCTGTGAGGTTCTGCCTGGGCACGGTAATGAGTAATGGTAGGCCAAAAGGTTTTGTGTATGAAGACCAGCGGGACCACCTGGCACACAGGTACACAGGCACGCTCATCTCACTGTCCTCCTCCTGCACCTCGTACACAAAGATTTTGAAAGATAAAAATGTCTTTATGATCAGGTCGAGGCCATCTTCCCGCTTGAAGATTTTATAGAAACTGTGATTGTAAACGTCAGCCACCACCATACTCTCTGGAGGGATTCCACAGAGTTGAGACAAGGCGCTGCACAGGTCCATAACAGTACCCACCTTGGGGACCACCACCCTGTACTTTGTGGGTCTGGACTGAGGGTCTGATCGGACCAGGACAACCTCCATGGTGCAGTAATTGCTCATAGGCAGAGGCAGTGAGAGGTAGCAGAATGGGTCAAAGGTGACAGAGACCGTGGAGCACTCTGGGCACACCAAAGTAGACTTGAAGAGGCCGTGGAATATGTCGACTATAATAGAGTCATTGCGCTTGCGATGATCAGTCCAGGCTTCTTTAGCTACAGTCTCATCTGGACGGCCCTCCACATCACGTAGGTCTAGGTAAGGCTTCTCTTTGACACGGTTCAGATCTTCATGCAGCCCATCCAGCAGAAAGGCCAACAGCTCCTGGGAGTCCTGCTGCTGGTAGCCAGAAAACTGGGGGGCGAACCGCCCAACCTGCTTTTTGAAGTCATGTGGGGACACGTATCTGTTCTTTCGCCACATGTTCTTTACCAGGTCAGCATAGGCCTCTGCAATCTCCCCCTTCATCCCCAGTGGATTCTCCCGGTTAATCTCCGCCCCATACTGATCATCCAGGAAGTATTTGGTGAGTGGCGCTGCATTGCTCAGGCACTGGAGGGCAGAGTTCATGAAGCATGTGTTGCCTAGATTGTTGAGACCACACAGGCCAGGCTCAGACTGTAATAACCATTTATTAGGGTATCTGGACAAACTATATCCATTGTTGTGTGAGGTGCTGCTCGAGTTACTACTGTTAACCCCATTGGTTACTGGTGGGATCACTAAAGCGGTTGAGTAGGTTTCAGTGGCGGGAGTGGAAACCCTGGCTGAGCATAAAGCGGTTGAGGAGGTTTCAGTGGCGGGAGTGGAAACCCTGGCTGAGCACTGGTCCAGTGAAGGTCCTGTGGCAGTGCTGGATTTGGGATGGCCCAGTGGAAGTCCTGAGGGCCACGTGCCATCCTCATTCTTCTGTTCAATCACAACCAGCAAATCTTTGTGTAGACAAGCATCCTGCAGGGTGGTGCTGTGAGGTTTGTCCAGCTGCTCGCACATCGTGTCTTTGGTAAACGCCAATGTCTCCTTTCTCAATTGCACATTCTGCAAACCGAGCCGCGTCTCTTTCTCCGTTGGAATTTGAAAAAGTGACCTCATCTCCTTTTCTAAGGTACCTATAGTGTCAGCTCTACTGAAATGCCACGTTTTCACCTTGTCCATCTTGTCAATCTCACACAACATCAGTTCCAACAAATAGACCTCCACTATACATATCTTTGTAAACATGCCCTGTTCAACTACCTTCCTAACAATGGCTCTCTGACCCTCAAGACAACCGTAACAGCTGACCAGCTTGTTCCATGCTTCAGTGGGAACCAGATCATAGTCTAGCCCAAATTGAAGGTCCTTCTTCAGGACTTGGGTCTCATGGTCTGAGAACAGCCCAGAGTTATCAATAGCTCCTGGATTGAGGTGGCTCCTGGATTGAGGCGGCTGTTCCACATATTCCTTCCACTTGTTGAGCCACCGACTATCTATCAGGTACCATTCGTCGCCGTTTTGCAGAGTCTTGGTAGGAAGTGCTCCCATGGTCTGTTGCTGATTTTCAGTTGAAGGTGTCGGTATCTGAGCGGCTACGAGCTCGGACTCGGACTCGGCCAACGAGCTCGGACTCGGGCTCGGCTCGGGCTCGGCCATCATGCTGTGGGTGTCATGAATGCGCGGTTCCATAGCCCCATTTGTTTTCATTCTATTTTTAGAAAATAGGGCACCCAGGTTGAGTTGAAAGTGAGTAAATGTTGTTGTCTGTTGGTTTTATAAGTGCTGAAGCAATGAAAACTATGAACAACAGATGAAATAATAACTATGCAATAACATTCACAGATGATTTCAGAACAAACTACTGGGCAGTATTTAGGATGGCTTGCAGCTGTCAAAGGTTGAAGTGGAACAGACCTTTTGACTGAAACTACGGCTGCCTTTAATCAGGTTTGCTGGGTTCGCTTGTGTCATCGTGGTGATGTCATGATCATCCATGTTTAAATATAGAATCCTCGATTGTCCATGCCCATATATGGAGACCATAAGGTCATTAACTATTATGTCCAAATATGAAGTCCATGAGGTCTGGACTCACTCTGACCTCTTGAGTAGGGTTACTCAAGAGGTGATCCAAGCTGGAACACGATCGATTGCTATAAACATGCTCTGAAAATGTTCACCGCCCACCCATCTGACTACTTAACTCATTCAGTGCCAAGCTTATTTATTCATGTTTATGGAATTTTGGCTCTGAGTGCCACAGCCAAAATTCATTGTAAAAAAAAAGTGCTTAGGAAGCGAGATACAGCCTTTTTAAGTTATAGGTTAAACAAGGAGTGGATGGAGCAGCAAATCTTCAAATCATCATATCTTGGGTTCTGAACATGTTTTTCCCCCCAAAAAAAACAAAAAAAAAACTTATATTTTGATTTTTTTTTTTTTTTATGACGGATTTGACGGATTGTGGCGCTCTGGGCGTCAGGCCACGTGACGGATTTGACGGATTGTGGCACTCAATGAGTTAACTTAGGGCATCCAGATTTTCACAGTTTTAAATAAAGTTGTATTTATTTTGTTCCTGTTTTTGTAAAGCGACTTTGAGTATTTAGAAAAGTGCAATATAAATTGTATGTATTATTATTATTATTATTATTATTATTATTATTATTATTATTATTATTATTTTTATTACTAATCTCTGGCACCGTTGGACCGATCGGCACAAAACTTTGCACGCACGCTCCCTGGAGGCCAAGGAAGATTTTTCATATTCCATCCTGATTGGCTAAGATTGGCTTCAAAGGTTTGCAAGAGTGTCCCGTTTTGAACAAAATGCCACAAATCACGCCGTGTCCGATTGCCGTGAACCTTTACATGCACATTTCCACTGGGCCAAGGAAGAAATGCCACCCTACATTTTTCAAATCGACTTCATGGTGGCGCTATAACAGGACGATTCACGTTCTGGCCTATAACTCTTGAACCGTAGGTCATACAATCAAAATTACCCCCCCCCCCCCTGGATTCCTTGGATAATTATGCAACTCCCCAAATAAGCCATGCCCATTTCCACCTGACAATATTAACGCCATTTTGCGTTTTCTTTGCACAACACCGTTTTTGGTACACCATATCTCAGTAGTCATGTGATCAAGATGTGTCTGTCAGATTGTTCAGATCCCATTCCAATTGCCTATGACTGCCTTCCAAAGTTTGCAGGACCTGGTTAGGCAACCTGGCCTGGTTGAAACCTGTGCTCCGAGGAGCACACTTTTCTAGTGTATACCTTCCAGTGTGCGTGAACAGTTCCACAGTGGACCTATGAATAGAGTGGTACAGCTCTGCTAGGCCGAGGCAGCAACATAAAATCAGTGTGTCTCCGTCACAGCGCGTCCTCTGGGAGGGAGGTCTTAAAGGACAAGTCCGGACTAAAATAACATATAGCCTTTTCTTCCTACTTATATTGATCCCAAATGACTGGCCATGGTGTCTATTCGCAGAATTGCCCCTGTTGACCAGTTTCCCCAGCAGCCTCCATAGTATAGAGTGAAGCCCATAAGCATATATCGCTACTTATGCTATTTGTTGCTGTCAAACGTTTGAATCTGTTATTATTTATCATTACACATGCAAATGACAGAAGCCCTTAGCAAATAATGATTATTTATATAGTTTTTCATCTGGAGACCAGTCCCTAAATAAATACAACCAATGACTAGGGTTGTCACGAATCACAATCATAACATTTTTGTTTTTGTCATACAAGTAATTGCTATTTAGAATGTAACAGTTTTTGGCATTGAACATTGGAACGATACATAAAAATAACATTTCTGTTTGACTTTTAGGCTTTGTAAACAAACAATGCACAGGGCGGAGCTGACAAATGACTTAAATATACAAAGAAATGACTGACAATGACCGCTACCAATCATCAAAATAAATAATGTACTCTGGCCAAAATAGGCCATATTTAAAAAATGTATACGGAATGGAATGAAAATAAGGGAAAATATCGCATATAGCCGATTGATGCATTGTGAGCTTGTATATCAACCATTTCCGCTATTTTATGAAAATGGATGATTTTTTTTCAACACGGGAACGATTCGGACAATAATTCTCGCAATCATTTGAGATAATCGCAATCATTTTGCAGAATTTATGCAAAATGATCGTGATTATCTCAAATAATTGCGATAAGGTGACCCCCCAGACTTTCTTTCTTCCTTATTCTGGGCCTGTCATAATGGTTAACATTCTGTGACAATAGCTGATCTACAAGCTCACAACACAATGTGTTGTGTGGCATTTGAGCTTGTAGATTAGCTATTTTCGGGAGGAGATTGGGTGTATAGGGAAGAAAGAATGGACCCCTGTGGGACCTAGGTCAACAAATTATGTAGGGTTTTAGTGGTTCCTAATATGTCTGAGTCATAGTGTCAGGGGCTTTGTCAGAGTACCCGTTGTACCCGTCTGTCTGTGTCCCCTTTATGCCCATATATGGAGATATCTGTATCTGTCAGTCTTTGTCCCTTTTATGCCCACATATGGAGATTCATGATGTCATCAGTACATGTCCATATATGGGCATGCTGATATGCCCATACAAGGAGATCTCTGTATCTGTCAGTCCATGTCCCTTTATGCCCATATATGGAAAATTCCTGATGTCATCAGTATATGCCGATATATGGGCAATTGGGAATGCCCCCTTTTGTGCCCATATATGGAGCTGACTCGTGGGGGAAACAATTGGCATAACAACTAAATTGGGGATAAAAAAAAGCACACAAAAGAAACATAACAAAAAACAACCACACATCAAGGGTCCGTCGCTAACGTGCGCAGAAGGAAAGTCCCCCCTTTTTTCACTCACACAGGGAAATGTCTTTGGCTCGACTTCAGAATCCATTGGAGAGGAGCGCTGTCTCAGTAGTATTTTTTCAGCAGAGTGTTAGGAAGAGCACTATTGCAGGCTGGGTGACCCAGGGGCCCTGCTAAAACCCCCATGGTCTGCTAACGCAGCGCTCCACGTGCTACCGCCTCAGCACTAACACGCGCCTGAGTCTGAGGATGTCGAGAGGGAAGTAAAAAAAGGACAACAAAGTCGAATAAAATTACTATTTGATATTAACTCATTCAGTGCCACTGGACGTCTAAGACGTCCGTTGATATAAGCCCTGAGTGCCACTGGACGTCTTAGACGTCTATTTTTTATTTATTCATTTTTTAGAAAAAAATGTTCAGAACCCAAGATATGATGATTTGAAGATTTGCTGCTCCATTCACGCTTTGTTTAACTTCTTACTGAAAAAGCCTGTATCTCGGCTCCTAAGCACTTTCTTTTTACAATGAATTTTGGCTGTGGCACTCAGAGCCAAAATTCCATAAATAAGCTGGGCACTGAATGAGTTAAAGGGACGACTTCACCCATTTTCAGTTGCAAGTGTTCAACCGTCAGAGAGCAGTCATTTATCAGCTACAATTTTATATTGTTCCAATCCAGTTCCGTTTTTGTCTGCTCATTTATTTGTCATCCGTTGCTTATCCTGTGTGAGTAAATATACACCCGGCCACGTGTTTCGCCAATTGCAACTTGGCTTCCCTATTTTGGCCACTTCATGATATCACAAAAGGATATTTATTCAAAATAAAGATGAAATTGGGGGCATAAGGCATCTGCCCAGCTACGCTATAGCCTATATAAACTGTATAACTAAAAAAGTGAAAATAGCCGACCTACAAGCCAAATTATTTTTTTCCATCATTGGCCTTCATTGTAGTTTTTCAACCACTTCACTCATCCTCCATCGCTAGTGGAAACACGCGATCGACGCGGCACGACATGGCACGGTACTATAATGGGAAAGTACCTGTTGGGTCTTTGATTTTGGGGTGTTTTTTTTCCTCTTGCCTGCAGGTCAGTGGTGGAAAGTAATTAGGTACATGTACTCAAGTACTGTACTTAATACAATTTTGAGGTATTTGTACTTTACTTGAGTATTTCCAATTTCCAATACTTTGACTTCTACTCCACTACATCTCAGAGGAAAATATTGTACTTTCACTTCACTACAATTATTTGAAAAATGTAGTTACTAGTTACTTTGTAGATTTAGATTATTATTACAAAACATGCATCAACCACTTCAGCCCTATATACATTTCGGCCATTTGAAAATAGCAGATCTACAAGCTCACAATGTGTCGCGATGCAACGCATTGTGAGCTTGTAGATCGGCTATTTTCAAAAGATTTTTAGACATTTGAAAACTTGAAATGGGACATTCTGCATAATGAGTACTTTTACTTTTGGTACTTTTAAGTACATTTTTATGCCAATACTTTTGCACTTTTACTCAAGTAAATTTTGAATTCCGGACTTTCACTTGTAATGGAGTATTTCTACATTGCAGTATTGATGCTTTTACTTAAGTAAAGCAATTGTGTACTTTTTCCACCACTGGCGGTCGGTCAGTGCCGTAGGACTTGACCTTCCCTTTGAATGTAGATAATAACATTAAAGTGGGGAGGAGGGACCGAAAGACCGCAATGTCCCCGGCTGTCCTCTGCTGTTTGTCGGTGTGCATAGATGCATGCATGCATTTGCATGTGCCTGCGTGTTGCTGGCTGATCAAAAGCACAGGACTCTCTCTCTCTCTCTCTCTCTCTCTCTCTCTCTCTCTCTCTCTCTCTCTCTGACCCTGGCTGATGCTTTACAGAGGTTTACAAGTCATGCTGACTTAGGGCTGGGCAATATTATATCCATATCGTGATATGAGATGTTTTGTGAGCTTGTATGTTTTCTTTTTTCTTTTTTTCAACATAATAAATGATCATTTACGCTATCGTTGCAATATCGAGATATTGTCTATTGTCTCTGTGTGAGTCGGTATACAGTAGTCCTGTATGCTGACTCATACAGAGACGGACACAGAGACAGACACAGAGACAGACACAGAGACAGACACAGAGACAGTTTAAATTGGGTCCCAAGATTCCCTTCCAGGAAATGGAGGGTAAAAAGTATACATTTCTATTTGAAACGTAGCGTAGTGAAAGTCATGGGGTAAAAAAAAATCACACCTGTGTGAAGGTAGCGGCGCCTTTGATATATTTTGTCATAGATATGTGTTTCTACTAGAGAAACAATATTAAAAGGCTTCCAGTGGCACTAAATAGTGCCATTGGAAGCGAATCACCAAATGCATTCCAAGGTAAGTGGCAAAAACTGATCTGTCATAGCTGATAGAGTGGGTACCTAAAAAATAAACTTTAGGTACCCACTCTATCAGCTTCTATCTTCGTAGCTTTTTGTAGCAGATATACAAACTTCGCGCTCTATACCTTTAGGCTCTATACCTTTAGGTATAGAGCGGATATTAGCCCTCTATACCTGGCTTTTGCGTCAACGTTCTGATTGGTCAGGCTCGCCAAGGTTCTGATTGGTCAGGTCCGTCAACGTTCTGATTGGTCAGGTCCGTCAACGTTCTGATTGGTCACTATTCATGACATCACTATGTTACTATTCATGACATCACTATGTCATGAATAGTGACCAATCAGAACGTTGACGGACCTGACCAATCAGAACGTTGACGGACCTGACCAATCAGAACCTTGGCGAGCCTGACCAATCAGAACGTTGACGGACCTGACCAATCAGAACCTTGGCGAGCCTGACCAATCAGAACGTTGACGCAAAAGCCAGGTATAGAGGGCTAATATCCGCTCTATACCTAAAGGTATAGAGCGGCTAGCGCCGCTAAAAAGTACAGTACTCAAGTAAATCGTCTATGTCGGGGTGGAAACCTCATTATGTCCAAATCAGTTACTTTTCAGGATTCAAATTCAAAGCTGATCAGATCTGCTTCTTTTTTATGCTTTTGTGTGACGCTGTAGTATGATCAAGTCGGGCGTTAATTTACCGAAAAAACACAAAGTTAGAATGTGGAGATAAGAGGTTTCTGCCCAACAAAATGTACTTGGTTACTGTCCCACCACCACTGACGGTAACATACAGTCTTCAAGGCGTGCAGCAGCAGCAGCGTTTCACGGCTGCAGCTCCTTCACGCCCGCTCCTTAAAAAAACTCCCTGGCGGTCCAAAGGTAAAGGAGCTGCGTCCGAGAGTAGCTACGGCTAGCAGCCCCCTTATCTCCTTCCTTTATAACAACCAATCAGAGATCTCCCTACCCCCCCCCACCCCGCCCTTCAGGAGGATGATGGGGAGGGAAATACGGTGGTGACCTTCCTGGCCGCGTGATTGGCCCACACGGTGGCCTGATGGCGCGCCCAGACATCTGCCAGCGTGTGTTCCTTCCTCCTCTGTTAGTGTTTACTAAAAGGGCACGGCTCCTCTCTCTCTCTCTCTCGCTCTCCCTCTCTCTCTCTCTCTCTCCTGTGTGGGTTTTTTAAACATTTGCTCCAGTATTGTGTCACTGCACGGGGAGCCTGTGTGGTGACACTTTTTGGCACGGGGCCTGGTTCTGTGGGCAGGGACGCTTTGCAGGGGAGAGCAGAGACGATGGCTTCGCCTTTCAGCGCAGAGGTATCCCATTACCCCCCTGCCTCGCAGGGACCTGGGTTACTATAGTTAAATAAAAGTAACAAAATAACTTAACAACTAGAGTTGGAGGGAAGTGGAAATAAAAATAAACCAAAAACGAGGCTTTACACAAAAAACGTAACTAACTCAAACTGTTTTTTTTTTTGTTTTCTTAGGGCTTTTTATGCCTTTATTATGGATAGGACAGTAGGCTGACAGGGAAATGGGGAGAGAGAGACTCGAACCTGCAACACGCTGTCAGGCTACATCACAGCCTAGGTGCCCGGACTGCTACGCCAGCGGTCCGGGCTCCTTAAAACTAACAAAAATCATAGAGAAGATGCCCTCAGTTTCAGTCTTTGTCAAAAATATTCAAAGATTGAAAAATAATTGTAGATCTACGCGTTGTGAGCTTGTAGATCTGCAAAGAAAAACTAAACTGAACTAGCAAATCCGCAAAGCGAATTAAAACTAAAAGCTGAAATTGAAAAGTCAAAAGGAAATTTGAATTTAAAAAAATGCAGGAAAAAAAATGCAGAACTATAAAAACCTTGAGATGGGGGCTGTGCCGTTAGCCTGAACTTCCTCAATTTAGTCAGTTTGGTTCCTAACTATCTGTCATTTAGCTGGGGACCCCCCTGGATCTCCCCCAAGGACGCCCGGGGGTCCCCGGACCCAAATTTGAGAACCACTGTTGTACGCATTGCCAGTACGCTTCAGAAGTACCTCCACTACTTTTTTTTTACACATAATATAAATAGATAAATAGATATTTAACTCTCATTTTAGAATGGAAGTCAATGGGGCTCTGATCGGGCAGAAACCGATATGTAGCAATGACGTACTGTATGAGTAAAAATGATTAGTCGGGCAGAAACCTCTTATCTCCATATTCTAACTTTTTGTGGGGGTTTTTTTTTAGCTTGTAGATCTGCCACTTTTTGATATTTTTCAATTTGAATCCTGAAAAGTAACAGGTTTTGGACATATGAGGTTTCCATACTCAACAAGTGTACGATAAGATGACTGACGTCGCAGGCTGGCCCACATGAAGTCTCCAGATCCACATTGGAGTATGTAGGTCTGGACTGGAGCCATTAGATAATTCCTTATCAATACTGTTATGCAGATATCAGTTGTAAAACCATTCTTGCTTCCTCATTCCAGGGATTAGATGCCTGTACAAGGTGTCTGCACTCTGCACACACCCACACCACCATAACTCTGACCGTCTAGACTATAGACGGACACACCCTAAAACACTGCTACATTAAACTCAACATTTACAGACCTGCAAGGGTTCTTTTTGGACCCCTGGTGGTCCCCAGACCGGACGTTGAGAACCGTTGCTCTCTAGACCAGTGGTTTGCAAGCGTTTTAGCTCCAGATCCAAAAGAGAAATTTGATTTATGTGTTTATTTTATTATTAGAACATTTGTTTTTTGTTTTTAAAATGTTCTGTTTTTTTTATTTTTTTTATTATATTTAAAAAATCACACCCAGTGTGAAGTGGGCGGTGTGTGGTCATCACAACATGACTCACTTTAAAAAAAGGATAAATGACTTTTTTTAAAGTCCATACTGCTATTCATAGGGCTGCACATGTGTCATGTGTTTCTCTAGCCAATCACAGTCCTGAATTTGCAAAGTCAGCCAATCACATTACAGTTAGTGGTGATGACACTAGCTGTAATGTGATTGGCTGATATGAAAAAAGTATCGATTTGCATTAACAATGGAAGGGTTAGGGGGTACACAATTTTTTTGGTCGGTGTCCAAAACTCACTTATAGGGGGCGGCTACACCGCCCCAAAAATCACACCCAGTGTGAAGTGGGCGGTGTGTGGTCATCACAACATGACTCACTTAAAAAAAAGGACAAATGACTTTTTTCAGTCAGCCAATCACATTACAGCTAGTGGTGATGACACTAGCTGTAATGTGATTGGCTGACTTTGCAAAAGTATAGATTTACATTGACTGTGGAAGGGTTAGGGGTGTAGACTGCGTTGTAGACTATTGGCCAATCACGGTGCAGGATTGGTCAGTGTCCAAAACTCACTTATAGGGGGCGGTTACACCGCCCTAAAAAAAGTAGGAAAAAGTTATATTTACTCTGCGACTCAATGTGTCTTGCAACCCAAAACTGTCTAAGAGCCAGCAGTGCTCTAGTCTAGACGGCCACACCCCTAAGATAAACAGGACTTTCACCTGTGGGTGAGACTGGATGCTGCTCAGGTTTATGTGGGTTAGTGCCCTTTGTCTTGAAAACCTTCCTTCAGTGAGTTACGGGAGTTAGCAAGAAAAACGTTTTTTTTCTAATACCAAAGCCAAAAATTACAGACCTACAAGCTCACAATGAGTCGCCTGGATCTTTTACTAATAAACCTGACTGTAAAACTTTTTTTTTTCACCATAAAACAACAATTTCTCTTGTAAGGACCAGGAAAATCTTCCTTGCGATGTCTATTTCTCTTCTATTATATTTTACTATACTTGGCCCTCACAAGTGTGTACACACACACACACACACACACACACCTACACACACACACACACACACACACCACAAAATGTGACATGAATCCTGCAGGCTTTATTAAACAGCATGGAGGCAGCTTAATGGATGAGGCGAAAGGCTGGAGATTCCTAATTAATCATTGTCCCTCGTGCAAAAAAAAAGAAAAAAACTATCTTCCATTATTTTATATCAAAGTGTGTGTGTGAGTGAACTCAGAGCTGACACTGCACACCACACAGCTTACATCAACTTTTATTTTTTTTTATGTTCGCCTATATTGACATAAGTACACCGGGTTGAAATTGGTTAACCTAACTCTTTCTCTGCTTCTGTTTTTCCTGCCAATGACAGGTAGCAAGTGTAAAGGCCTTCAGTGGGTGGTGGATGTGACCATAGCGTACCCCAAAGCACGGCCCATGGACATTCAGACCTGGATCTTCGGCTACAGGCCTCCCACGGTCACACACGTGCACTACAGGTAAGGATGAGGCACGGATAATTACACACTAGTAAGAAGACACTGATGCTGGCCTACAAGGCAATCCAAGGCATGGCATTTGGACGTGATCCAAATCTGACATAGCCTTCTCGATCACTTACATCAGCGTACACAGGAATGCTGTCAGAGCCTTTGCTAAAACAGTGGTTCTGAACCTTTTCAGGCCGCGAGACCCCCAAAATAATCATATTTGAACTGGGGACCCCCCAAAATAATCATATTTGAACTGAGGACCCCCCACCCTTATAAGCACTTGGAGGCATTACATTTGGTTTGACTCTGTTCCACAGCTAAATATTGTGAAAATAGCCTATCTACAAGCTCACTAGATAGTCTATTTTCAATTTGTTTGCCTCTTTCTTATACTATTTGACATTTTAGCCAATGTTTGACCAGCTTTTATAGTATAGTTTGTTGATCAATTGTGATGCAGTAATGGTCTTTTTGAGGTATTAAAAAAGTCTTAAAAGTCATTAAATTGTCACTTCACTGTCACCCGGGGACCCCTCCAAAATCATGTGGGGACCTCCCTGGGGGTCCTGACCCACAGGTTGAGAACCACTGTGCTAAAACACTCTGGACAAAGCTCCACACGTCCGAGACTCTTCTCCCTTCTGGCTCCCAAACTGTGGAACAAACTCCCCATTGCAGTCAGAACTGCAGACTCACTCCCAATTTTCTGCCATAGTCTGAAAACTCACCTCTTCAGACTCCACCTCACCCCCTCAGCACTTGACTTGTGTCCCTTCTTGTCAACTTTTTGTTCAATAGACACTAGGTTACAATGCAGATATTCCGTGTTAGTCAGTTGTTCTCATGCTTTGGTTTTGTAGTTGTGTTGTTGTTGACTAGAGTTCATGCTTACTCACTCTGCTTATTCCGATCTCGCACTTCTCAAGTCGGTCTGGATAAGAATGTCGGATACGGTTTTAATTGTGATCAAGTTTACGCCTAATTTACCCTAGTTGTGATTTTCTAGATCTCCTATTTTCGGTGCGCAACCCATTCTAAATCGGCCTTCAGTAAAAAGGTGAACCTACTTTAGGTACCTTCATTTATCTCCTGCTTCTCTGCACTGAGAGAGGAGCGATGACATTTAATGAGGTTGAGGAATCAGTTTCAAAGCCACGCTGCTACTAGGGCTGTCACGAATAGATTACACATTTAAGTTGACGATTAATTGTCATTCAAATAATTGCGATCAACTATTTAATTGTGTGTTTGAACATTGAACATTGGAACATATGAAGCCTTTTAGGCTTCGTGATCAAAGATTGCACAGGCCAGATATGACAAATAACTGAAATATAAAAAGAAATTATTGACGTGTTAAGTCATTTTTATTCATGTAAAAAATTGCAGAAATAGCTGCTCTACAAGCTTACGACGCGTTGTAAGCTTGTAGAGCAGCTATTTCTGCCATTTTTAATATTTGAAAATGTGTGAAAATCTTTCAACATGGAAACGATTATGACGATTACGCAAAAATAATTGCGACTATCTCAAATAATTGCGATTGGACGATTATGTAATAATTGTGACAGGCCCTTGGACAGCACAGCCCAAATAGTTTCTAAAGCACGGTTATCCCATGGTAACTTTAGCCGTTAGCTAACTGTTTACCATGCAGCCATTTTTAATTAGGGCCGGCGCAGCAGAAAAGGGCAATGTGTCGTTCTGTGACACACGAACAACAATCTGAAGACACGCCGCCAGAGAAAAACGCTGCCCTCCATTATGACACCGCCACAAACTGGATTCTCACTCCAAAGCCTGTCATTCACAAACCAGGAGGCGTGAAAGAAATGAGATCTTAACGATTAAATGGTTTATGTAATAGAATGTCACGCGTGACTTCAATGAACACAAACTGTTTTCCAAAATGTGCACAAAAGTAAGCTGTATACTTAAGGATAAGGATAATTCCTTTTAACAGGTCGTTCATGAAAGTCCTTGCGGTCTTGTTTCCAATGAGAACCTGTGAGCAATTAGGGGTTAAGAGTCTTGCTCAGGGACAAATTTCATTTCATCGACGCATGCTGACCTGGCCTGGAATCAAACCTGGGGCAACCAGGGCCTCTGGCTCCCTAGGCAGGCTCACTAACCATTCAGCTATGGCCGCCCCTAGTTGGTTTTACTTGGTTTTGTGTAACCCATTAAGACCGGGAACGCATCTGTGTGTCATTTTTAGATGTCTTTGGCATCTAAAAATGACACACTTTTGGAAGCAAAGATTTCAGTTACAAATGTTCACTTTTAAAATATATATATTCAAAGATTTGCACACACTTTCAAGATTTTTCAAAAAATAGCAGATCTACAAGCTCATAGCGCGGCATGAGCTTGTATATCTGCTATTTTTGAATAGCCAAAGAAATCAAAAAATGACACACGACACGGGCTGCGTTCCCGGTCGTAATGGGTTAAACTACCAAGTTTTAATTCCACAAGAGGAAGAATTGTTTGTTTTTGTTTTGTTTTATTTACTTTATGCTGGTATCAGGTGTATTTTAGATCATATCTCCTGGCATGAGAAAAAAAACATACTTAGAAAGTTATGGGTCCTTGTAAAACCTGCATATTTTATTAGGAAATTATTCTTCCAGATTATTTAAAATGGAACTCATTTAACACTGTTTTGCTGAGACTGGTACCGGAAACAAAAAACTCTGGCTGGACTGGGTTCTGGTGAGCCTTCCTCTCGTGCTGCTGTGGTTTTGTCATGTTACCTAAGCTAAGGGACTCGTGTTACGAGCAAGTGGCATCATAGTTCTATAATTGAATTAGAGCTCATCTCATGTTGGCACGCAGGGACGCTGACACACCACACTACTTGAACCCCTGAACATGTGACTCTGTAGCGTCTGTGTTGTCCAGGGGTGGAAAAAGTATTCGGATATTTTACTATTTTTTAAGTAAAAGTAGCAATGCCACAATATGAAAATACTCTTGTTACAAGTAAAAGACCCGTGTTCAAAATGTTACTTGAGTAAAAGTACAAAAGTATTGGCATCAAAATATAGTACCAAAAGTAAAAGTACTAAAATGATGAAAATAGCCTATGTATAAAATAGGCCTAAAGTGGTTAAAGTATGTTCTATAATATAATAATTTATATCTGCAAAGTAACTTGTAACAAAAGTTTTCAAAGAATTGTAGTGGAGTAAAAGTACAATATTTGTCTCTGTGATGTAGTGGAGTAGAAGTAAAAGTACTGAAAATTGGAAGTACTCCAGTAAAGTAAAAGTACCTCAAAATTGTAAAAGTACAGTACTTGAGTAAATGTACTTAGTTACTTTACACCTCTGGTGTTGTCCTGTACTTTTGGACCAGGCACTAGTATACAACCCCTGATAAGCAAGTTTATATTCAGGGCACACCTGCAATTATAGTGTTTATTGTAATTATTGCTGTCCTTTTTCTGTAAGTGGATCATATAAGATGAAAAGCAATTCCAAATCAACATAGAACTCTTTGGGCCCTATCTTCTGCCATGGCAGTGCAATCATCACTGCTATCTTTCAACCGTCGCAGTTGTAATTTTTATGCCTGGCGCCCACGTACTGCCAAAATACCAAATGATCTTGCGCCTATTTAGCACCCATGGGCGTGTAGGTCTTAAAATGAGGTGTGGTCTGGAGGAGTCAGGTCCAGTCAGGTCGCACTGCTATCTTAAACACAGACTTTGCGCTAAGACCAGCATTTAGTTGGTCTTACTTTCTTGTGCACTGTCAGTGCGGATATTTCCTTACTATTAAACAGCACATTATTGTTAATAAGATGTGCCTGGGTGATTTACAATGTACGCACACTGATTGCAATCAAAATCCATCCAATTTCAATACCACACTCACAACAATTGAAGTGACTATTATTCAAGCACTTAATTCTTCCTTAATCCTATTAATAATAAAAATTGAAAGTTGCCACTGATTGTCTGAAAAGTGTATTTCCGTAAGTAGCCTGCCTATTTTATTGCTGATATAATGTGTGTTCAAATACCTCTCATCATGTTAAAATGTGGTGAATTGCCTCCTGGCAGTCTCTGTAGCTACAGTAAGGTCATCATCAATATCCACATGGGGCTCCGAGGACGGCGCGTGTTCCCGCTGTGTCTCTATCATGCTTCAATATTCAGTTTAAAAATAACTGAGCATTGAGTTGAAATGTCAAGTTATCAGAGATGTCTCTTGGACATGAGACAGGCTCCTGACATCACTTTATCACATTATTAATGCTACTCCTATAGATGGTGGAATGCAATTTTCCTCAGCAGTTTGCGTCTCTTCCAATTTGCTAAATGTGTCGTTTAATTAACAGTGCGCTACGATGAAGGCGCACCTGCTTCTTAAAGGTAATGGGAGCCGACTCTCTGATTGGTTCAATTAATGCCCAAAACACACCCATGACTAAATCAGACTCTAAATACAACCCTTTAGCGCCTTTTGCCGACCTTTAGCGCCCAGAGAGGCACCGACTAACTAGCAAAATTGGAGGGAACATACCCCTGATGCAATTGACGACGCGCGCCATAGATGGTCTAAATAGGGCACTTTGTATTTGTAATGGTGGAGAGAAAAGTGACAGGTCAAAATGTATTTCTCCTTCCCAGCAATAAAAAGCAGTTGACTTAAATCAACGCTGTGCTCTTTTTATGTGCATTTCAGTTTATTGATGCTGATGGTTATCATAGTCTATAGGAACTAACATTTTTTTTACAGTACAATTAGAATAATTCCCACGATGCATTTTGGCAGGCAAGAACCAGCCTAGTATATGTCCACATTGTCTATGGCTGCCATTCCATAAACCTGACTCATACAGATAAAATCACTGTGTTTTGCCATAAATGACGTGAACAAGAACAATGCCACAGTTGCTCAAAACCAGGAAGTACTGTAAAACGACATCACCGACAGTAAACATTTCACTTCAGCAGCGTTTCAGAGACACAGGAGAAGTCCTCCGTTTTATGACTGCTAGTGAAACATTATCCCTACAACAAATATTGTCGTTGTCGGGCAGAAACCTCGTATCTCCATATTTCAACGTTTTCCGTTTTTCCGTAAAATGAATGCCCTACCACAGCGTCAGTCAAATGTAGCAAAAACTAGCCAATGCATCGCGCATGCATTTCAGAGGCAATGCATGCGTGATGCAAAGGTAATGCATGCTTGCCCTGGTTTACCTGGTTCATGTCCATGTTGCTAATCCCCATTGGGTGTGGATTATACGGCGTGTAGGACTTGGCGTGAGATTAACGTGTTCCTCTGTTGCATCACCTTCACATGCTAGATGAATGGGAGGAGTGTTAGTCTTGTGGGAGTGGTCCTCTCCACTCCTGCCATGCGAGAGTGCAGACTAGCCGACACCAACTCGGGACTACGTCACTGGGTCTCGAGCTCTGTCTGCAGTGTTGTCAGCTCTGCTGTCCCGCCGCAGTGTGTCTACGTAGGTCTTCTACGATTGCTTTGTCATGGGTTGGCTCCCACAGTGTCATCTTGCTCGCCACCAGTTCCCGGGAGCCTGACTCCCAGAATTTCTTAACCCTTTAACACATTGACTGCCTAGATCGAGTTAACTCGATATTACCGTTTCATCACTTGCCTGCCAAGATCGAGATAACTCGATTTTAGCCAAAAATTTTTTTTTCCAAAAAACATTTTTTTTTTTTTTTTTTACCCAAAGACCAAGGAGATATGAATTTTCGAAGATCTTTACTCTCATCCACTTCCTTGTTAACTTAAAACTTTAAAATTTTGTATCTCGGCTCCTGAGTACTTTTTTTTTCCAATGAAAAATCTCTGGCAGAAGACTGCAAAAAATCTGAAATAATTCTGGCAGTCAAAGGAACTGTGTCATTTTTAGATTTGAGCTAAAAAAAAAGCATTATTTTACACTTGGGGCTATTCAAAAATAGCAGATATACAAGCTCATAGCGCGGCACCGAGTGCCGCGCTACGAGCTTGTAGATCTGCTATTTTTGAAAAATCGTGAAAATTTGTGCAAATCTTTGAATATATATATTTTTAAAGCGAACATTTTTAACTCAAATCTTTGCTTCTGGAGGGTCCCTGGAACAACATATTTTGATGGGGGTCCGCGGCCAAATACATATAATTTTGGGGGTCCTTGACATGAAAAAGATCGAGCACCACTGATATAGAAACATACGTTTTTCAGAATACTGTTGAGATTTAGGAGACATGTAGAATCGGCTTCAGGTCTCAATGGGTTAAGGACGAGGCGACCCTGGCAGTTCATCCATCTCTCTCTGACCGTGTCTGTCACCTGTAGTCTTAACCCTCTGTGTGCTTCTGTTGTACATGCATGTTTAGTAAGTTGAGGTTGAGGACGAAAAATAAAAGTGGGATTCAGGATTCTACAGCATTGTTTCCCAAACACACCCACAATGGGCCGTGGACCTGTGTGTAAGGGTCACCAAGTAAATGTCCATTTCTTTTTCGGTTGACACATCGGTTGCTCAATTGCCAATGCCGATTTCGTCACAGCACATGCACGGTACAGACATGCACGAGTGTAGCCAGGTTTTGCAGGAGAAATAAGCAAAGAAAGTCTATGAAAACAAGCTCAAAAGAAGCGACTAGGCTATGGCTATTTGAAAATAGCCGATCTACAAGCTCACAGCACGTTGCTATGCGACGCATTGTGAGCTTGTTGATCTGTTACTTTCAAAAAATGTAATACAAAATATTTTTAGATGGGGGGGGGGGGTCTGTGGAAAATTACTATATGGGGGTCCTTGTGATGAAAATGTTTGCGATGAAAATGTTTAAGAACCACTGTTGTATAAACAACATTAGGAAACCCAAATAAGCAACTACACTTTAGTTTAGAAACAAGCCCAAAAAAAACACAACTACCAATATTTATAAGCGCCGACTTTACAGACACAAACAAGCCCACGGTCACTTATAATAAGCAGACATGGCAACGTTGACGTGCGCACACACATGGGACACGGGACAGCACTGGAGCTTAGCACAGAGGCCCGCGCACGCCGGCGCACGGCGTACAAGAGGATTAACCTGCTGATTAAGGAGAGACTGTGTGGGCGTGAGCGTGGGCGTGCTCATGCATATGCATGAGTGTGTGCACGCTGACGCATGATGGCAGCTTGCTAGAATAGAATAGAGGGCAGTTTAGCTGTGAAGTTGCAGATTGGAAGAGAAGTACTAAAGTTGCAGTAACTTCTATTTGTCTCAAAGGTCAAATCAGCCAAACAATTAACTAGAGAACAGATGTACAATTAGTGCAATATCACTTTTATGTTGATAACCCATTGGGCTGGCCAATTGAAACACTTAAAAGCCCTTTTCATCAGTTTAATTCTTTGCGTAGTTACTGCACTTTGACTTTGTACTAGGGCGGTACAGTCAAAGGAAAGAAAACATACGACCTGTGCAATAGGCAATAGCCTGTAATCACAGTGGCATTGCTATGAAAACCATCGCCATCTAACATCAAAAAGAGAGTCACTCAGACACTGTTGCTCTTCGTCCTGACCAAGAGCAATTGTGGGCTGAAAATGTGGCCTAAATTAATTAAAGGTGCGTTATGGGATATTTTTTGTTGAAATCGCTACAGAGTGTTTGCCCAGTAACAACGGTCTATATGCCTCTCCAGCTATTTGGTAAACAGAAAATAAATTTTCAGGTCACGATACCTAATCTGGAGGGAGAAATCA
Source organism: Gymnoscopelus microlampas (assembly GCF_963454915.1). Lineage (NCBI taxonomy): Eukaryota > Metazoa > Chordata > Actinopteri > Myctophiformes > Myctophidae > Gymnoscopelus > Gymnoscopelus microlampas. Next base: position 38,308,254 of record NC_139953.1, read on the forward strand.
TACAGAATTGCAATTGGAAGTGGTGACACAAAATAATTAGAAGACAAAATTGGAACTGGAACCCTGTAAAACTGAAGCTGTTTACTAAAGCGCTGGAGAGTGTCACTTACAGCTGACACTGGCAGCAATAGTGTGCAGGTCTTCTTTTATGTTCCCTACTTGTTTTGGACTTAGTTATATAATATAACTAAGTCCAAAACAAGCAGGAAACATAAAAGAAGACCTGCACACTATTGCTGCCAGTATATAGTATTGATGTGTGTGTGTGTGTGTGTGTGTGTGTGTGTGTGTGTGTGTGTGTGTGTGTGTGTGTGTGTGTGTGTGTGTGTGTGTGTGTGTGTGTGTGTGTGTGTGTGTGTGTGTGTGTGTGTGTGTGTGTGTGTGTGTGTGTGTGTGTGTGTGTCTGTGTGTTTAACTTTGAGCTAGCTAGAATAGAGTGGTCCAGGGATGATGTGTTTCTGTGTCAAGAAGCAAGAAGTTAACACCTTCTCTGGTTCTTTCCACAAAGGCCAATGTGATTTTTGTACTGGATTTTTGATTATTGCCTAAAATAATGTTTTACATTTCGTGTCTGTGTTTTGGGGCGACAAACTTTGCCCGTCTTAGTATAGGCGTGGTATAGAGTCTGTACTCAGAACAGCAAGTAGCGGCGTATGCTTGGCAGTGTTAGGATGTCAGACGAGTGAGTGTGCATATGATTACACTGAGACCCAAAAGAGACATTTTATGCTTCCCCAGGACCCAAACTAGTAAAAATAGCAGATGATGCGTTGTGAGCTTGTAGATCTGCTATTTTCACTAATTTTTCGATACTAGGAGCAGTACAATTATATTTACAGAAAAACGGGGGGGGGGGGGGGGGGGGGGATTTATTTATTTTGGTAAAAGTACAATATTTGTCTCAGAGATGTAGTGGAGTAAAAGTATTGAAAATTGGAAATACTCCAGTAAAGTAAAAATACCTCAAAATTGTACTTAGTTACTTTATACCACTGCGCTTTAGGATGTCAGAGTGAGTGTGCATATGATTACATTGAGAGGTGTGTGATTCACCCATCTGGAGATGCTGCTCATCAACCGCTTCAGATTTTCTGATATCTCTCTTATAGAGCGACTTGTGCTTGAGAGTGTTTTCATGGCATGGTGCCGGAGGGGACAGTTGTCTAGAACAGGGTTGGTCTCTATCTCTGTCCCCAATCACAGCACAGCAATAAAAAAAACACAGCCAGTGCAAAAATACCATTGACTTTAGTCCAAGACCAAAATAGCAAGACTCACCGTCTCCGGTTTACTTCCCGTATCTGTGTGAAGTAGGCGGACGCCTTTTTTTATTTTTATTTTTTATTTTAGATTTTTTTTTGGCTGTTTAAAAATAGCAGATATACAAGCTCATAGCGCGCGCAGCACTGAGTGCCGCGTTATGAGCTTGCAGATCAGCTTTTGTTTTTTTATCGTGGAAAATGTGTGCAAATCTTTGAATGTTTTTTTTAAAAATATTTTTAACTCCAATCTGTGCTTCTGGGGGTCCCTGGAACAACATATTTTGAGATTGGGGTCTGCGGCCAAATACATATCATTTTGGGGGTCCTTGACATGAAAAAGTTGGAGCACCACTGATATACAGTAGCAACATACTGTTAGGATTTAGGAAAGAAATGTAGGTATGTATTTGGCCGCAGACCCCCTTCTCAAAATATTTTGTTCCAGGGACCCCCAGAAGCAAAGATTTGAGTTAAAAATATCTGCTTTAAAAAAAATATATATATCTATACATATTTAAAGATTTGGACAAAAAATTGCAGATCAGCTTGTATAGCTGCTATTTTTGAATAGCCAAAGAAATCTAAAATGACGCAGATGCGTCCCCGGATTTAATGGGTCGGATTTCAACAACCGCTTCGGGAAAACGGAAGGTTTCCGGTTCGAACTCGGGCTCCCGCAGAGCTTTAAGTGTCCTTGAGCAACACACTGAACCCCTAACTAACTGCTCTTGATGAGCAGGTTGGTGTATTGCATGGTGTCCTCTGCCGTCAGTTTGTGAATGTGTGAGTGAATGGGTTAATGTAAAGCACATTGTAAACCGCTCTGGATAAAAGTTGCGATATAAATGCACCAATTTACAATTTCTGTCAGTCCAGTATGGAGCAACCATATTCACTATGAATCCACTTCCTAGAAACACTACAGTCTCTCTCTCTCTCTCTCTCTCTCTCTCTCTCTCTCTCTCTCTCTCTCTCTCTCTCTCTCTCTCTCTCTCTCTCTCTCTCTCTCTCTCTCTCTCTCTCTCTCTCCCTCAATCTCTCCTCTCTCTCTCTCCTCCTTTCTCTCTTATCTCCCTCCCTCCCTCTCTCTCTCTCTCTCCCTCTCTCTCTCCTCCTTTCTTTCTCTCTCCCTCCCTCTGCTGTCTCTTTTCCTCTCTCACTCACTTTCTCTCTCACACCCAGTCTGTCTTCTTGTCTCTCTCTCACACATACATATACTCTCTCTATCCTCCCCCCTCTGACACTGAGTTTTTCTCACACACAATCTCTCTCTCTCTCTCTCTCTCTCTCTCTCTCTCTCTCTCTTCTCTCTCTCTCTCTCTCTCTCTCTCTCTCTCTCTCTCTCTCTCTCTCTCTCTCTCTCTCTCTCTCTCTCTCTCTCTCTGTGTCTCTCTCTCTCTGTGTCTCTCTCCCTACATAATCTCTCTCTCCCCGACAGTAGGATCATAAGCCTCATGTGATGTGAATGGCAGATGGGAGCGCTTGGTGGGTGTAGGAGGAGGGGAGGTGTTAAATAGGTTGAATTCTATATCATTACTGTCGGGCAGAAACCTTGTATCTCCATAATTCAACTTTTTATGTTTATTTTTTTAACCCATTAAGACCTGAAGCCGATTCTAAAATGTCTTCTAAATCCTAACAGTTGTCTGAAAAACCTATGTTTCTATGTTGGTGGTTCTCGATCTTTTTCATGTCGAGGACCCTGAAAATTATATGTATGCAACGCGTATGTTGCAATGTGTTTTATAAATATTATTGACCCAATGAAAAGTATTATAATAAGAGCTTGTGACTAAATAGAACTACATTGGATCCATTGGGAACACGTTTATTTATTTTTTACATTTCCTGAAAAGTAGCGGTTTTGGACGTGCAAGGTTTCCTACCCGAAAGCGACTATATCTCTTTGTTGTTGTTTTTTTTGTCCTTTTCTGCTGCTCTTTGCGTTTCTGTCTGCTGCCGTTTGAGAATCCAGCCGAGGTGACATGATTTATAGTCAGCCTCAGTCTGCCTGGTCATCAGATGGATGCTTTGTACCGACGTACCTGACAGACACACACACACACACACACACACACGCACACGCACACGCACACGCACACACACACTATGACATTTCCTATTTGTATACACTTAACCACATTAACCGTGGCGTCCCCTATTTTCAAGACTCCGTTCAAAAATAGCCGATCTCCAAGCTCACAATGCGTGGTGTCGCGTGTGAGCTTGTAGATCTTGTCTATTTTCGCTATATAGGCTGGGATCAACTTATGCAACAAATCTGGAAAATGTGTGTAAAACTTTGAATATATTTAAAGTGAACATTTACAATTCAAATCTTTGCTGGGATGTGGGAGGTCCGCTGCCAAATACATATCATTTTGGGGGCCCTTGACATGAAATGTTTGAGCACCACTGATATAGAAACATAATTATGTTTCCTGTTCTTAATGGGTTGATGAAAGGAGTCGGACCATACCAGTGGTGTGACATCATGTTTAGTTGTCATTGACATAAGACTCATGGCATCCTGTACTTGTACTGTACTTATACTGTACTGTATACTGTACTTAACATTACTGCCGACCGTTTTCCAAAGCGTTTTCCAAACTGTGATTTGTTTTAACCCAGTGACTTGAGGACGAATTTTATTTAAACTCTTCTAAATCCCACAGCATCTGAAAAACGTATGTTTCTATATCAGTGGTGCTCAAACCTTTTCGTGCCAAGGACCACCCAAATGTATATGTATTTTGCCTTGGACCCCCATCTCAAAATAGTTTCTTCCAGGGAGCAAAGATTTGAGTTAAAAATGTTGCACAAAATGTCAAGATTCTTGAAAAACAGCAGATCTACAAGCTTGCAGCGCGCCACAAAGTGACGCGCTGTGAGCTTGCAGATCGGCTATTTTTTTGTATAGACAACGCTAAAATCTAAACTGACACCGATGCTTTCCCAGCACGGTATGAAAATGAAGTTGCACAGACTTGAAACTCCAAACTCCACCAACACTTTTGTGCCTTCATTTATTTTTCATTACTTTTTTTTTATGTTACCGTTGCAAAATACTGTAGCCCCTGTAGTTAAGATTGATCTGTGAGTGGACTTATTAACCACGCCATGACGTTTAGCCAACATTGACTCAGTTGCTCAGGCATTTTAATGACTATAGAGAAGAGTGTAAACAAACACCTGATCTAAAAATGAAGCTATTAACAGGTTTATTTATGTTAACCACTTAAACCCTATAGGAGTTCCCCAGGGATCTATACTAGTGTCGTGTCCCGCCCCCTCCAAATCTAGTATATAATTGCTGGCAGGCAGAAACCTTTTCATAAATGAAGGCCCTACTTCATCCTACGTGAGTGTCGCACAAAAGCTAAGCAAAGAAAATAGCAGATCGTCTAGTCTAGGATAAATCTAGTACATGGTCTCTTTCGAGTGGAAATATGTTCACAATATCTCATATCTCCAAAAAAATATATTAAAAAAACGTGCTCTTCAGGATTCAAATTCAAAAATAGCAAAAGTAGCAGATTTTTGAGTGACGCTGTAGTATGATCAAGTAGGCCTTTAATTACGGAAAAAGCACCAAAAGTTAGAGATAAGAGGTTTCTGCCCGACAGCGACGACATCTAGTACAAATCTAGTATATCTAGTATAAATCAAATCTAGTGCATACTGCATACGTGTTTTTTTGCCAAATGTTTGCCCCAGAATAGGGACTCTAGGATTCGTGGTGTAACGAAACACCAATTTGAAATTTGAAACGTCTTCTTGTTTCATGTGGTCACACATCAAACCGTTTCCCTGTCACTTCTCTGTTCTCTCTCTCTCTCTCTCTCTCTCTCTCTCTCTCTCTCTCTCTCTCTCTCTCTCTCTCTCTCTCTCTCTCTGTCTCTCTCTCTCTCTCCCCCTCTCTCAGACTCAGACACTCAGACACTGATCTGATGAGGGAATAATGAGAGTCTGGGGGATTGTAGACGGCCCTCGGGGGATCATAGATGATGAGAAGTTTACCCTGTGTTTTTTTACAAGTGTCTTCTCCTTAGAGAGTTGGCGTTGCCGTGGAGATGTGATACGGGAATTGTGCCCTCCTCACCTCAAACTGTGTGCCACTGCACGCACACACATGCACAAACACACTGTTTCTCTGTTTTTCTTCCTTTTCATCTCTGTCTCTCTGACTCTCTCTCTCTCTCAGTTTTTCTATTATTTTCTCTCTCTCCAGGCCAGCCAGGTCTGCCTATGGCGGCCAGTGGCGTGCACAGACATTTTGAGGGGCAGGTGCTCAAGTAAATTATACTTTTTTTTGTTCACTTGGTCTGCTCTTTTTTCCCTCTACACCTATACCTCTTTGCCAAAAATAGCCGATCTACAAGCTCACAACGAGGCGTTGTGAGCTTGTAGATCGGCTATTTTTGGCAAAAGTTCTCCTCAGAAAAGGGATGCTAGGTTTCGAGTGGTTATGGTAAAAAGAAAAATCATATCAAATAAAGATTTGGCGGACCCCCTGTAGTAACTCTGAGGACCCCCTAGGGGTCCCGGACCCCCTGTTGAAGACTGGAAAAAAAGGGCACTTCTGGTCAAGAGGGCAAAGGGCAGGTGCTCTAGCACCACCTAGACTAGAGTCTATCTGTGCACGTCCCTGATGGCGGCCTTTCTCGGTCGCCAGACTGTGTTCACTGAGTCTGCACATGGTCGAGGCTTTTCTTTGTTTTGTTTCAGTTGGTCACTGTGCTCAGGTATTCTGCCGCTGTGTGTTCTCTGTTTAGGGCCAAATAGCATTCACTCTGCTTCTTTTTCTTTTGCTGTTTCTTTCCAATGTGTCAGGTTTCGTTTTGCTGTCTTATAGTTTGGTTTGGTTTTAGTCCAGTGGCTTTTCTGTCTGGTGGCTCGCTCTGGTGTTTGTGCACAGAGTCTCTCTCTCTCTCATAAGGATACACCATATGTCTTAACCCATTAAAGGTAGGGTAAGTGATATTTTTTGGTTAAAACAAAAAGTATTTTGTTACAAGGTTAAAGCACTATATTCTGATAGTAATCGTTGCTATAGAGTGTTTGTTCAGTAACAGGAGTCTCCGCGTCTCTCCCAGCTCTTTAATCAACAGAAAATACATTTTCCGGTAGGTGTCAAAATCTCAGCCAATCAGGAGAAAGTACCTATTTTTAAGCTTCCTTTTTATAGTGTTCCAGTTCCAATTTTGCCTGCTCATTTCTTATTGTCATCACTTCCAATCTCACCTGTTTAATCTATATCCTGATTGAGTTCTCTATCCTGATTGGATAAAATTGGAAATGAAACTGAAACTGAAACGAAAATGCATTTTCTGTTTTATAAAGAGCTGGAGAGACAAGGAGACTCCTTTTACTGAACAAACACTCTATAGCAATGAGTACTATCAGAATATAGAGCTATTTAACACTTATTTTAACCAAAGAAAATCACTTACCCTACCTTTAAGACCGGGAAAGCCTATACGAAGTTATACCTTTAAAACCGGGAAAGCATCTGTGTCATTTTAGATGTTGCTATGTATATAGCAACAGGATTTTTTTTTTTTTTTTGAATAAAAATAAAACAAAAAGAAGGTTAGGATTTAGAAGACAGTTTTAAAATCGACCTCAGGTCTAAATAGGTTAAACCCAGAATTATATGAAAAATTGCCGATCTACAAATTGGAGATACGACACAAGAAAAATGTGCAAATTGGACTTTAAGCACCAGCATTGACTTGTGCATCAAAAATCGTCTGTGAAAGATTTGAGCATCCATGTTACACACAAAACACACGCACGTGCACGGGGCGGCAGCAGTTTATCTCAGGTCATGTTGTCCCTTATCTACGTGGGAAAGTTGTTTAACGGTCAGTGAGTGATAAGCGAGACAGCGTTGTGTGTGTGTGTGTGTGTGTCGTTGACCTTCAGACTTTCAGTCAGTCCCTAAACGCTCCGTCTGGCGGGCACGGCCGTGACGTCATGACTCGGCAGAGCGCGGTCACCAGGTGGACGTGTGCGCGCATGTGTCACGTTCATTTCATCCTGTTGATGTGCGGTGTGTGGTGTGGAGTTTGTGGTGTGGTGTTTGATCTGTAATTCTAAATTTACTTGAGTAAAAGTACAAAAGTATTGGTATCAAAATGTACTTTAACCCATTAAGACCTGGAACTGTGTCATTTTTAGATTTGAGCTAAAAAGCATTATTTTACACTTTGGGCTATTCAAAAATAGCAGATCTACAAGCTCATAGCACGGCACTCGAGCTTGTAGATCTGCTATTTTTGAAAAATCATGAAAATGTGTGCAAATCTTTCAATATATATATTTTTAAAGCGAACATTTTTAACTCAAATCGTTGCTTCTGGGGGGTCCCTGGAACAAAACATTTTGATGGGTGGTCCGCGGCCAAATACATATAATTTTGGGGGTCCTTGACACGGAAAAGGTTGAGCACCATTGATATAGAAACATACTTTTTTGAGAATACTGTTGAGATTTAGGAGACATGTAGAATCGGCTTCAGGTCTCAATGGGTTAAGTACCAAAAGTTTTCAAATGTATAAAATGTCTAAAAATCGTATGAATATTTTCAAATGGCCGAAATGTATATAGGGCTGAAGTGGTTAATGTATGTTTTTGCGATAATACTCAAAATCTACAAAGTAAATAGTAACTAAAGTTTTCAAATAATTGTAGTGGAGTAAAAGTACAATATTTGCCCCTGAGATGTAGTGGAGTAGAAGTAAAAGTACTGAAAATTGGAAATACTCCAGTAAAGTAAAAAATTCTCAAAAGTGTACTGAAGTACAGTATTGAGTAAATGTACTTAGTTACTTTACACCAGTGGTGACAACCCGGCGTGGAGTCGTTACCGCCTACAACCATGAGAAGTTCATGTTGACGTTGTTTGAGCTAAGCTATTTGTGCTGATAACACCACGTCATTTTGAACGTGTGCGTGTCAACCTGCATGCAAAGAAATGGCATTTATAAAATTGCCATTCTTCTTTTTTTTTTGCTTTTTACCCCCTTTTTTCCCCCAATTTAGTCGTTATTATTTCCTCTCCACATACATTTCTGTGTCGTCACTGCTATTGTGATCCTAGTGACTCACCTGCCAGTGAGGAGCCCCCACCGGGAGGACTTAGAGCCTTTCGTGCTACTCCTCCCGCCCGACAGGCATGGCCGGACTGGGACCAAAATTCAGCCCTGTCAATTTGGTCCGGACCAGCCCACCACCCATCACTGCTGAAAAGCATCCAGCCCAAACATTAACGTAACTAATAATTGGGCCGCGCGACCCGGGAATGACCGTAATAATCCTAAAACGGGAGCAAACGTTTTAATGTACCAAAAGAAAAAGTACTCATTGTGCAGAATGTCCCATTTCACAAGTTCAAAATGTTTAAAAAAATTATTTAAAAAAAGCAGATCTACAAGCTCACAATATGTCGCATTGTGACGTATTGTGAGCTTGTAGATCTGCTATTTTCAAATGGCCGAAATATATATATGTATATAGGGCTGAAGTGGTTAGTGTGTTTTTGTAATAATAATCAAAATCTACAAAGTAACTAGTAACTAAAGTTTTCATATAATTGCAGTGGAGTAAAAGTACAATATTTTCCTCTTGAGATGTAGTGGAGTAGAAGTAAAAGTACAGAAAATTGGAAATACTCCGGTAAAGTAAAAAATACCTAAGTAGTAGTAAGTACATTACTTGAGTAAATGTACTTAGTTACTTTACACCACTGTTCACAAGTATAGTAATACAACCGTGTGTGCGTTCTGTTTGCTTGTGTGTGTGTGTGTGTGTGTGTGTGTGTGTGTGTGTGTGTGTGTGTGCTTGAGTAAAAACCATCTGTGCCGTTGCTTCACGTTTGACCCGTTTACCTCAGACAGAGGTGGAGCTGTCCTGACCGCTGTGATGTCACACAGAGTGTTTGCTGGAAGCCATGGGCGCCGCGGCGTCGCGGCGTGCAGCCAGAGGTTGACGCAGATTAAACCCTAAATGGACCCAATTAACAGCTGGGATTTTAGTGCGGGCCTGGCATCTGTCTGATTTTTAGAGAAGCACTTTTAAAAAATAAACGTTAAGCGTTGCACCGACCATGTGCTTCACGTATGGACCCCAGTGACCCCCATAATAATAATAATCATTATTTGAACTAGGACCCTCCCACACACACACACACACTCTGATAAGCACTTGGAATTATAGGAGTTGAAGCATTCTATTTTGTTTGACTCGTTCCACAGTAAAAAATAAATTGAACATTTTTACCTCTTTCTTATGTAATATTTGACAAAATAAAGTATAGTCAAGTTTGTTGATTACTTTTGACGCTTATTTTTCATTTTAGAGGTATTAAAACGGTCTTAAAAGTCCTTAAATTGTCACTAGACGTTTGCAGATACCCTGTATACTTATACTGTATGTTGGCTTGTTTACTGTTAAGTGAGAAAACAATGTTACACATTAAGCTAATCCTCTGGGAGCCATTCCAACAACATGGTTTTACTGAAAACATTGCACCTGGCTACTGCTGCTAATGACAATTAATATACACCACCAACATAGCGATATAGTTTCTCACCGCTCCGCTTAAAAAATGTTCTTCTAATCTCTACAAAAACAACTTTTATACCTGAATTGTTGACATGAATAAAAACCTGAAATCAAGTAAAATAATTAGCAGGCCGGGCTCCAAGTGATTGGCCAAATATATGCAGAGTCTGAGTACATGCAATGCAAATATACCATTTATTGCCGTTCAAGCAGTCGTTTTTGACATGCATACTGTGCATGTTGATATTGCGATGATGATAAATTCGATATACTGTGCAGCTCCTAATCACAAAGTCACTTAGCAACGTTTTAGCAACAAATCGACCTGCCCCCTACCAACTCCCGCTGGTAATTAGCTGGCAACACTGATGCCAGTGTGAGAGCCAAATGTCCTCACAGGTATATAGCTTGAGAAACCAAATAGAACAGGGCGCCACTTCTCCATTGAACTCAATGGACGCGATCGTCCTGTTCTATTCGGTCGCCCTATTACTTTGAATGGCGTCCTCAAGCTCCATAGTAGAATTTGATATATAGACATAGTGAGGACAAATGAAGAACTTTTTAGCAACAAATCGACCATGCCCCCCCTAGCAACTCCCCGCTGGTAATTGGGCTGGCAACACCGATGCCCGCTACGGTGACATGCCAAGCAGCTGCCAGTAACAACGCCCCCCCCCCCCCCCCCCTGCTGTGCTTTTGTTTGCGGCGCGGGAGCGATGGAAACACGGCGCTACAGTATCAACACCGTGCTGAGTGAAGGAAACCCAGTATGACTGTGTTGTTTTGATCAGATGTGCTGAGTCGCGACAGTGATAGTAGTACTGAGTGTACTCGGTGGTTCGAATGCCCTGCCGTGTAGTGTGGGCTCCTCTTCTCTTCTCTTCTACCCTCACCCACTTGGCAGCGGTCCTAGAGGTTAACCCGACACCCTGGCCCGTGCAGACAGACAGCTGGGGGGGATGTGGGGGGGGGGGGAGAGGGCATCGGGGGCATCGCTTTCTCCCTGTCGATAACCTTCCTCCAACATCAGCCGTTATAGTTTATTGAGCGGCTCTTGGAACGCAGAGGGCTAGCATTGAACCGCTAATCTCAGCGCCTTTTGTTTGTTGTACCTTGGAAGTGACATGGTGTGCTGTTATGTTTGAGGGTCTGGGTCATAATTCTGGGTCTGGGTCATAATTCAACATAAACCAAACCAATCACATATTCGGCTTCGTTTCAAAGGCAGGGGCAGCAGATCATTTAAAATGCTGGACATTCAAATAATGTGAGAAATAAAAACATGACTTATGTTATAATTTGGCATTCTCATAAACAAAAAATGTCGGGTGGACAGTTTTGGACACAGCAATGTCCAAAACTGTTACTTTTCAGGATGCAAATTCAAAAATAGCAAAAGTAGCAGATCTACAAGTGAGGCCTTAATTTACCAAGAAACACAAAAGGTTAGAATATGGTGATTACCGGTAAGAGGTTTCTGCCCGACAGCAACAAAATGTTTAATGAAATGGAGGGAAAAAAGGTGTTTGAACAGCTAAATCTGACCTGCCCCCCAAAATTCAGTTGAGATAATCATCAAGAGGCTTCCAGAGCGTTGCAAATATATCTGGTTTTGAATGCTAGACATTTACAATGTTAATTTATAGGCCAGTATTGCACTCAAAGTACTGCCAATATAGCCAATATTGTGTACAGCTAGTGCAGCTTCCTCCACTGGTCACTGTGCACTCACATTCTGCTACCAGTAACTTTTCAATACGTCTCATTTTAGGTCATTTCCAGAAACTGACATTTGGACTAGTATGTAAATGTTATCCATTTGAGATTTGTTTTAAATGTAAAGTGCAATATAAATGTATTATTTTTATTATTATTAACCACTCTCAGCCTGGAATCTCTGTTTTGAGCATGTCATAGGCGAAAATGCTAAGCAGCAGCCGGTGAGCTTTTAGATCTGCTATTTTCGCTATTCGTCATATGACAAACTGTACAGTGTTTTAAGTGGTTGAACTCGTTTGAATAGAATACAGATATGTACACTGATGAATACATATTCTTACATATGAATGTAAGAATGTGGCCACAATATGCATATTTAATACAGTTGTACGTATCAGTTTGCAGGTCGCTGACATGATAACGTTTGAGAACCAGTGATTTATGTGAGCGTTCACCCTGTCGTTAAATGTCAGGTGTGTGCACACGGCACACGCTGTTTGACACTGATGGCTGACGAGACACTGACTGGAGGCCTTATTCTACTGTTGAAAAGCTCAGTTGCTCAGTCAGAGGTGGTACAGCATATTGTCGCTTGAAACCTTGTATCTCCATATTTGTATATTATGTTTAATTTTTTCTTCCTTAATTTAACTGTCACACTACAGTGCCACACAAAAGTAGCCGATGTACAAGCTCACAACGAACTCGTCATAGGTTAGCTAATTTTTGCTATTTTTAAAAAATGTGGTTCCGTGTGTCTGTGGGTTAGGGTTAGATATCGAACCAATGTAAAGTATTAACAAGAGCTTGTGACTGAATAATAACTACATTGGATCCATTGGAACACAGTTTCTTTTTTTTCCATGTCTTGATAAAGTAACAGTTTTGGACACACAAGATTTCCACCCGACAGTGACGATATTCCACCCAAAAACAAAAAAAGCTCCATTGGTTGTAAAGTAATGAATATTCTACTGTAAAAAAAGAAAGAAAAAAAGAAAAACCTGTCTTTTGGGGTAAAGTAATGAAAGTGGCTGAACAGTGACATTTGAAGCCATTGTGGCCGGAGGATGGAAAAGTTAATTTCCTGCCTTGCACCTCATCTGTCTCTGGTTGAGATAAGAGACTGAGCATGACGGCCCTCCATGCCCTTTCTTTGACTGTGCTGCCTTTGTCATAGCAACATGTTACACGCACGCACACACGCATGCGTGCACGCGCACACACGCACGCAAAGATGGTCAGCTGTACTACTAGGTCAGTATTCATAGACCAGTCCAATTACAGTAATGTTGCTGTGGGCAGAAATCTTGTATCTACATATTTTTATCTTATGTTTTTTTTGTGTAAGTGACTTGCAGTCACTAAAGAAATGTAGACCTTTATGAATCCACAGGGGGGGGGTTGAGTTTCAGCTTCACCCAGTTGGCGGCTGCTCAGATGGTCATCCGGTGACCAAATCTTGTTTGGGGGGGGGGGGGGGTCACAGGCACAACATATTTTCAGATGGGGGTCCGTGTTAGGTCCTTGACATGAAAATGATTGTTTGACTGACCAGCCCTAGTCGCTTATTTTTAGGCTTGTGTTCATAGGGGCGGCATAGGGGCGGCAGTGGCTCAGGGGTAGAGTGGCCGGGTAGAGTGAACTGGAAAACCGCAAGGTTCCCAGTTCGATCCCGGGCTGGGGCGCTCCCCTAGAGTTAGTGTCTAAGTGTCCTTGAGCAAGACGCTGAACCCCTAATTGCTCCCGATGAGCAGGTTGGTGCCTTGCATGGTTTCCTCCGCCATCGGCGTATGAATGTGTGTGTGAATGGGTTAATGGCACAATCAATGTAAAGCGCTTCGGATAGAAGCGCTATATAAATGCACCATTTACCATTTTTTTATTTAGACCTGGTTGGTTGGTTGTTTCTCTCGCAAAATCTGCCAAACACTGATTCAGGGCTTGAAGCCAGCCTCTTCCAAAACCTCAGTTACCTTTCACTGACGCACCGATTTCCTCCATGAATATTTGACGTGCGGTGTGGCAGGCAGGCTGACAGCCACCTGCCTGGCCTGGGTCTTAACCCACTGAGACCGGGGACTGCAGCTGTGTCATTTTTTAGATTTCTTTTGGCAATTCAAAAATAGCAGATCTGCAATTTTTGAAAAAGAAATGGTGAAAATGTGTGCAAATCTTTGAATATATATATGTACTTTTTTTTTACTCAATATTACTCATATTGAAAGATTTTTCAAGATTTTTCAAAAAAAATAGCAGATCTACAAATTTTTGAATAGCTAAAAGAAAAAGGAATGACACAGCTATTCGTTCCCGGTCTTAGTGGCTTAAATGCTCCACGACCTGCATGTATGTAAGTAAGTGGCCCTGCTTCCCTTTCCTCCCCTCCGCTAGGATTACACAGCTATCGGCTTACACTCACAACAAGACTCGCTGTACGCTAGGCTAGGAGGAGCAGGTGTGAGGAGGTGCCAGGGCCACTTCACTGCTCCTCCTCTGCTGTCTGTCAGCACTGTGTGTGTGTGTGTGTGTGTGTGTGTGTGTGTGTGTGTGTGTGTGTGTGTGTGTGTGTGTGTGTGTGTGTGTGTGTGTGTGTGTGTGTGTGTGTGTGTGTGTGTGTGTGTGTGTGTGTGTGTGTGTGTGCCAGGGCCAGCCATGTCACACACTGCCACCAGTAGGGCTGTCACTGTCATGACATTTTTGTTGACCGATTAATTGTTTTGTAACAAGTAATTATGACTAAAACTACTATCCTGTGTCGTCCTATCCTCCTACTATTAACCCATTAAGACCTGGAACGCGTCTGTGTCATTTATTTATTTGAGCTAAAAAGCATTATTTTACACTTTTGGCTATTCAAAAACAGCAGATATACAAGCTTATAGCGCGGCACCGAGTGCCGCGCTATGAGCTTGTATATCTGCTATTTTTGAAAAATCGTGGAAAATGTGTGAAAATCTTTGAATATATATATTATTTTAAAGCGAACACTTTTAACTCAAATCTTTGCTTCTGGGGGTCCCTGGAACGAAATATTTTGAGATGGGGGGTCCTTGGCCAAATACATATCATATTGGGGGTCCTTGACATGAAAAAATTTGAGCACCACTGACACTGACATAGAAACATAATTTTTTTTCAGAATACTGTTGGGATTTAGAAGACATTTGTAGAATCGGCTTCAGGTCTTAATGAAGTTAAATGAAGAAACCTCTCTGTCTGTGTGGAACCGAGTTTTCTCAAATAGTACCGGCAAACATGACAAATAACGCGACTCAAAATAAGATTTTTTTTTTGATTGATTGATAATCAATCAATCCAAAATAATTGTGACCATCTCAAATAATGTGTGATCAGGCGGTGTAATCATTTGACGCTTTGGGTGCTCCAGGGCATTGGTTCTCAAAGTGGGGTACTTGAGGGGGTTCCAGGGGGTCCCCAGCTAAATGATGGACAGGGACCAAATGGACCCTTATGGGTCTGTAACTCTGAGAGTGTACAAATGGAACCAAATGGACCCTAACGGGTCCATTTGGTTCCATTTGTACACTCTCGGAGTTAAATTAACATTGATTTTACAATATGAATTGGGGTCCCAGAGACATACATGCCATTAAATGGGGGTCCGTAGCCTCAAATGCATGTCAAACTGGGGGTCCTTCAAATTAAAATGGTTTAAATCACTGCTAGAGAGAGCCGTAAAAAAACTTCTATTATGGGGGTCCCTGGCTTATCGTTTCAAATGGGGGTCCGCGGTCTAATAAGTGTCTATTTGGGGGTCCTTGGCACGGAAAAGTTTGAGAACCACTGCTCCAGGGTGTTTGTCAGGCTGTCAGCCTGTGTGCCTGACCACACATCACACCGCCACCAGTTGCTGGGAGAAAATGTGAAATTAACACATTTTATTCCGCCTCAGTGCATCTCACATAAGGAGACGTAAAGGGACATGACAGCCGATTGTGTGGCTTGTTTTTTCCAGTTCAGGTTAAAAAAAACTACAGCAGATGGGCGCCCGCTAGGACTAGTGGTCCAGGCACATACCACGTGTAGGCGTTAATGCAGCCTATTTTCACTGTAATACTATCAATAAAGGCAGAAAAGCCCCAGAAATATATATATATATATATAAAAAAACACTTTTTTTTTAACGACAGCAGATTAACAAACATGGCAGGCTAGCAAGCAACACAGCTGCTGAAGCTAATACAATCAGGTTAAAGAAGCACTTAAGCCATTTTCAACCTTAATAGGCTCTATGCACAGCAGCCATATTATCACTTCCTTCACAGGTGTTACCAATGATACCAATGAAGGTTCTGTTCCATTTAGTGTAGCACAGTAGTTCTCAGACGTTTTAATTTCCACGACCCCCATAACTCTTGAGACTGTACAAATGGAACCAAATGGACCCTTACGGGAGTTACACACCCGTAAGGGTCCATTTGGAACCCCCTCAAGGAACCATGAGGGTCCCTGGACCACAATGTTAGACCCACTGGTGTAGCAGTGGTTGTGTTTCCAGCGAGCCGATATATGAGCAATATCAGCACCCTGACTCTGTTTGACCAGAATGGAACAGAGCCTTCATTAGTATCATTGGCAACACCTGTGAATTTCTTCACTATATGGCTGCTGTGCATAGAGCCTATTGGTCCTCCTCACTAATGCCCATTATAAGATGGCACTAGTTCTTCTGTGTCTCAATGGTGGGTTATGGTCAGTTCAGAAATGCCTTCTAGTGTCCCCGGCACACAGGTTGACGGGAGGCATGCGTTAATCCGACAGACCTTTTCTCCGACTATGTGGCATCCGCGTGCGGTTAGGGTTAGGGTGCGGGTTTGGTTCGGGTTTACTGTTTAATGTCGGAGCACTGCGCTGTCGGAGGAATGCGCTGTCGGACTAACGTATTGCACCCCAGGTTGACAACCGCTGCTTTACGTCGACTGTCAGAGCGTTGGGTCTAAAAACAAAGCCTGATTTATACTTTAGTTGCACACTGGTTTTGCCTACCGTAAATAGCAGATATAATGTGACACGTTGCGAGCTTGTATATCTGCTATTTTGCTGAGCATAAATCGGCAGTATAAAGCAGGCTTTAGCTGGCGGGGGTTGGCACGCAAGCGAGACCCAGGTGGCAGCAGCCAGCCAGCCAGCCAGGCAGGCAGGCAGGGCTGACATGTGATCGCCCCGGCCGCTGTGGCAGAGGACGGGGCAGGGTGTGGCAGCCGGCCCGGGTCCCTTGTCACCCTATCAGGTGGCATTACTGTAGACCCAGTTTTGGCCATAGCCAATCACAGGGGGGAATAGCTATTTTTTTTTCTTTTTCTTTTTTTCCCCCTTTGGGTGACACTGTTGTTATGTTTCAAATCCCCACCAATTTGTTCAGGAATGCAGAAAAACAGGCTCGTCCATTGAATACTAGTGCCATGTTGTCCTGGATTTTTAAAGACCCTTGTGGCATGAACCTTGTTCTCGCCATAAAGGGCCTCGTCAGACCTTTTGGAACGAGTAGAAACACGAACGACTACAGTTGCTTGTGTTGTTTTGTTTTTTTACAGCAACAATAAAGCCTGGTTAGAAGGCCAGGGGAGGGGCTGCATGTGTTCAGACATGTCACTGAACCCTGGTGCTGGAAGAAGTACTCTGATTATTGTTTTTACTCAAGTAGAAGTAGCCGTACCGCACTGTAGTTATTGTTTCTGTCGGGCAGAAACCTCTTATTTCCATATTTTAACTTTTTTTTTCCCCATATATGAATGCCCTACTTGATCAATCATACTACAAACGTCACACAAAATCTGATATTTTTGAATCCTTATTTGAATCCTTAACCCATTAAGACCTGGAACGCATCTGTGTCACTTTAGATTTCTTTGGCTATTCAAAAATAGCAGATCTACAAGCTCATAGCGCGGTTTTGAAAAATCTTGAAAAAATATTTTTCTGATTTTTTTTTTTTCAAAAAACTGTTAGGATTTAGAAAACATTTTGAAGAATCGCCTCAGGTCTTAATTGGTTAAAAGTAACAGTTTTGGACATTTGAGGTTTCCACCTGACAGAGCTGTTATTCTCTCTTACAAGTAACAGTCCTGCATTCAAAATGTCACTTGAAGAAAAGTACGCAGGTATTGGCAAAATTGGCATCAAAATATACTGCAAAAGTAAAAGTATCCTCACTTTTCGCCATTTGTAAAACTGTTTTCAAATACAGCTGATCTACAAGCCCACAACACGTCGCATCGTTGTAGAGCAGCAGCTATTTTCAAATAGCCTGCCCTAAATATAAAATAGTGTTTGAGTGGTGTGGTTCATGTATGTATTGTTTTAGGTATCTAAATCTGCAAAGTAACTAGTAACTAAAGCTGTCAAATAATTGCAGTGGAGTTAGAAAATACAGTATTCGTCTCTTGAGATGTACTGTTGTAGAGTAGAAGTAGGAAGTATTAGGAAAAAAAAGTAAATACTCAAGTAAAGTAAAAGTGCCTCAAAAGTGTACTGGAGTACAGTACTTGAGTAAAAATACTTTCCAGCGCTGACTGAACCCCAACCTAGATTGAACAACGCTCTGGTAATGACACAGACTAAGCTGCCAAAGGTGACACGTTTGACGAGGCGAGGCACCGTTAAGTCATCAGGGGATTTTGTTATCTTTTCCTTCCTGGTGTGGCCATTGTACAGTCAAAAGATCTCTGATATATTGCCAAAATAGACAATCCCACGCCAGAATCCAACAAGTTCTGATGATTTAAATTGTGGAGAGGCCTCATGCTTCCATAGACGTACATGAGGCATACGTGCATTAGTAGGCACCGATATGTGGCTCATGGTTTTGATTGATTGATTGATTGATTGATTGAATACTTGTATTAGTCACAGATGTAAAGAGCACTTGAGCTAAAAGGATAACACAAAAAAAAACACTACGGTTCAGGGTTTTCTGTTTAACCCATTGAGACCTGAAGCCGATTCTACATGTCTCCTAAATCCCAACAGCATTCTGAAAAACGTATGTTTCTATATCAGTGGTAAAAAAAAAAATTTGTGATACCATGAGATAGCAGAAGATAGCTCCGTAGTGGCACCGTGTCGAAAACAAGATCGGCGGCCGGCGTTAGCTGTGCGCTGTTTACCGCCGCCCACGACGAGCCAATGACCCCCGGAAGCTACGTGCAGAACTCACACGATAAACACCAAACACCGGCAATGGCGCTGCCGTATAGAACCATGGCCGAACAAGTCGTCTATATACTTGGTCCCCCCAGGGTGCTATCTTTGGTCCCCTCCTTTCTTTCTTTTCCCTCTACACCAGTGTTTCTCAAAGTGGGGTTCGGGGGCCCCCCAGGCGGTCCTTGAAGGGGCTCCGGGGCGGTCCTCAGCAAAAAGTTAACCCATTTAGACCTGGAAAGGAAACCTATAAGTTGTTATACCTTTCAATCCAGGAAAGCATCTGAGTCATGTTGCTATGTACGTATATAGCAACATTAATATATGAAAAATAAATATTAAAAATTAAAGCTTTTTAGGTTATGATTTAGAAGGCGTTTAAAAAACTCGGCCTCGGGTCTAAAAATGGGTTAATTTAACCCATTACTATCTATAACCCTATATATTGTACATACATTGGCTATTTGAGAACAGCCAATCTACAAGCTCACAACGCGTTGCGATAGCGACGCGTTGTGAGCTTGTAGATTGGCTGTTTTCGAAGAACACTCACATCATAATGACTTGTCCAGAATAGGGACGCTAGGTTTGAAACGGTTAAAGAGCTGAATAGCTGTTACTGTAATGAGCGTGCCTGCCTGGCTGCCTGGCTCGGCTGCTATCTGGCACCCAGTCTCAACCTCAGACAACATTCCACAAACACAAGTCATCCGTCTCCGTAATCCCCAACGCTTCAAACTGTTGCCTTTGTGGAAAAAAAGACTCTCTAATGAGTATATTGACTATTTTCACAATCAATCAATAACTGGCACTGCCTGCCTCCGCCTCTGCTGCTTCCCTCGCTACCTTTTTACTATTGTTCTGGCGGTGGAGGAATGACTGAGCGAGTGAGAGCATGTAGGAAACGCTTCGAGGGAGGAGAGACTGTAATAACCTCTGTCTGAAGGTGATTGGGGAGAGAGAGGGGGGCTGGCTGAGTGGGGCAAAACAGTCCACTGGGGACACCCGCAGGCCAGCGGCAGAACTGCAGCAACACTCAATAGTCCCTGGCAAGGGGGTTGGCATTAACTGAAACTGTGTCATATGTCACGTCTCACAGGTGTAACAAAGTGGGTGAAATATATTTTTCTTGTACGTAGTAATGATAAGAAGAAGAAGAACTTTATTTGTATAGCACCGTTAATACATAAAATGCAGCCTAAAGTGCTTCACAATAGCATAACAAATAGTAGAATGCCAGATTAAAAACAAAAAAATAAAAGGCAAACGGGGACATAACTAAACGGTATAGTTTAAGCTAGAAGAGCAAGACAAAGTAGGGAAAGAGCATTACAAATGAATCAAATTAAAGGTAGGGTAAGTGATTTTCTTTGGTTAAAATAAGTGTTAAATAGCTCTATATTCTGATAGTACTCATTGCTATAGAGTGTTTGTTCAGTATAGGAGTCTCCTTGTCTCTCCAGCTCTTTATAAAACAGAAAATGCATTTTAGTTTCAGTTTCATTTCCAATTTTATCCAATCAGGATAGAGAACTCAATCAGGATATAGATTAAACAAGTGAAATTGGAAGTGATGACACTAAGAAATGAGCATGCAAAATTGGAACTGGCACACTATAAAAATGAAGTTTTAAAATGGGTACTTTCTCCTGATTGGCTGAGATTTTGACACCTACCGGAAAATGTATTTTCTGTTTATTAAAGAGCTGGAGAGACGGGGAGACTCCTGTTACTGAACAAACACTCTATAGCAATGATTACTATCAGAATATAGTGCTTTAACCTTTTAACAAAATACTTTTTGTTTTAACCAAAAAATATCACTTACCCTACCTTTAAATAATAATAATAAAAAAAGAACATA
This sequence comes from Gymnoscopelus microlampas, assembly GCF_963454915.1. Taxonomy (NCBI): domain Eukaryota; kingdom Metazoa; phylum Chordata; class Actinopteri; order Myctophiformes; family Myctophidae; genus Gymnoscopelus; species Gymnoscopelus microlampas. The sequence goes on from NC_139953.1 coordinate 38,328,834, forward strand.
GGACGTGAACATAAGCAATATTGAAAAAATACAACGTCTGCTTACTTAAAAACAGTTCCAGTGGCAGTGTGTATTCCACAGCGTAGGGCCATAGACCCAGAAGGCGGCCTCGCCAGTGTTTTTATGAAGTGCTTTTGGGAACATTTAGTAGGAGAGCGGGAGGGAGACCTGAGTGTTCTGGTTGGAACATAAAAGGTACTAGAATCTTTAATATATCGTTGCTGTCGGGCAGAAACCTTCTATCTCCATATACTAACTTTTTTGTTTTTTATTAAATGAACGCCCTACTTGATCACACTACAGCGTCACACAAAAGCATCAAAAGTAGCAGATTCGCGGCGCGTTTCGAGCTTGCGGTTCTGCTACTTTGGATGCTTTGAGCTTGTAGATCTGCTACCTTTTGCTATGTTTGAATTTGAATCCTGAAAAGTAACAGTCGTGGACATATTATGAGCTTTCCACTCAACAGAGACGATATGAAGGTGCCAAGTTATTAAGTGCTTCGCAAAACAAACAAAAGTGCTTTAAGACGCTCCATTGGTTTGTGAGATTAGCTTCAGACACACAGGCCGACAGACACCCTCTTATAAACAACTAGACTCTTGCAGAGCTACACCATAAAAAATTACCTCGTAACGTAATCATCAAGGCAGGTCTTGTGTTGAATTTTCCGTCTTACATTTCTACGGTTGGCTAACCTGGATGAAATGCAGACAAATAGTAGTGTGTCGTAACGATATTAATTACAAATGTTCACAATGCACTCGTGTAGGACTATTGCTTCTGTAATCGGACTCTGTTTTGTTTTTGTTTTGTTTTTATCTTTTATTTACCCAGGGAAGTAGCTGACCACGGGTGCTCATTTTCACACACACACACACACACACACACACACACACACACACACACACACACACACACACACACACACACACACACACACACACACACACACACACACACACACACACACACACACACACACACACACACACACACACACACACACACACACATTAAAACCTGGGCGCTGAGTATAACCACAGGCGTATACTTTTGTTCTCTGAACAGCTCCACTAGAGCGTTTGGGGGTTCCGTGCCTTGCTCAAGGGCATTTCAAAGTTTTTTTTTGGGGGGGGGGGGGCTCTAAGTGGTGGCCATTCACCTCCCCATCCCGCCGGTCTGGGGAATCGAACCCGGAACCTTCTTCTCCTCTAACCTTTAGGACACCACTTCCCCCGTGTCTAGTAACACCGTCTGTCTTGGAAACGTGGTGGTTTAATCATGTGATCCAACTCAGGAGACGTAAACATATTAACCACTTAATCCCTATTTACATAACATCATTGACCAGGGTCTCCCCGGGGGTCTATTCTTGGTCCCCTACTGTTTTCCCCTGGGCTTGTAGATCTATTGTGGGCTTAGATCTATTAGGACGTGCTCAGAACGGGGCCGCTAGGGTTCATGTGGTTAATTATGTGGGAATATCTCCAGTTGAATGTTGATATTGTCTCTGTCGGGTGGAAACCTCATTTTTCCCAAAACGGTTACTTATCAGGATTCAAATTCAAAAGTAGCAGATCTACAAGCTCAAAATGAGTCGCTTCGTGCTTGTAGATCTTCTACTTTTCATGCTTTTCTGTGACGCTGTAGTATGATCGAGTAGGGCGTTAATTTACGCAAAAACACAAAAGGTTAGAATATGGAGATCAGAGGTTTCTGCCCGACAGCAACGATATACATTTAGGTTGCGTATTGCTGACCCCATCCCTTAAGGGGGCAGACCCCCCCCCCCCCCCCCCCCACACACACACACACACACACACACAAACACCCCTCCCATCCCTCTCAGCACTTCTGTCATCTGCTAGCCCTCTGATGAACCTGCAAGCTAATGAAGTGCCGAAAGAGCTGAGCTTAGAAACACACACACACACACACACACACACACACACACACACACACACACACACACACACACACACACACACACACACACACACACACACACGCACACACCGCCGGCTGTCAAGTGGAAACCTTGTATGTCCAAAAAAAACGTTACTTTTGGTTCACTGGTTCAACATTTATAAAACCCACAGACACACTTTTCACTTCCAAAATTGTTCAAAAGTAGCGAAAATACGCAATCTACTAGTTTCGCTATGCCTTCACTGTGATACCACGAAGTAGTGCATCGGTTTACGAAACAATGTAAAAAGTGTAAACGGAGACGGAGATACGTGGTTTTCCGGAAGACAGTGAGGACACATACTGTAGCATCGATAGGCTGAAGCCAGGCAGGGACCAGGCTGACACCGCTGGTTCCAAACACTCCTTTAAACACCCATCAATTCAGACAGCCTGTGCTGAGCACGACTTGAATAATCTGTTGTTTCGTTCTTTTTTGGTCTTGTCTCTGTCTGTGTGTCTCTCTCTTTCTCTCTCTCTCTCTCTCTCTCTCTCTCTCTCTCTCTCTCTCTCTCTCTCTCTCTCTCTCTCTCTCTCTCTCTCTCTCTCTCTCTCTCTCTGTATGCAAAGGAGCTTTACTGGCACGAGAATACATAAGTTTACATTGCCAATGCAAATGTGAAATGGTCAAAACTCATAAATGCATGTACAATTAAAAGGAAATTAAGAAATGTATTTCTCTCTCTCTCTCTCTCTCTCTCTCTCTCTCTCTGTCTGCCTCTCTCTCTCTCTCTCTGTCTGCCTCTCTCTTTCTCTCTCTGTCTGCCTCTCTCTCGCTCTCTCTCTGTCTGTCTGTCTCTCTCTCTCTCTCTCTCTCTCTCTCTCTCTCTCCTCTCTCTCTCTCTCTCTCTCTCTCTCTCTCTCTGAACCCTCTAGAATGTGGGTGATTGAGGATTTATTTTGTGTCCGGAAGATCTGAATTTAATTGTGAAATGTAAAATGTTTTGTTGTTTTTAAAGGAAAAGTGCCTGGAGCATTTATTTTTTGCTTACTGTACTTTATGTGAGAATATTGCATAGTGTGTGAAAACACGGGTATCGTTTGAATAAAGGTTTTGATAAAGTCTCTCTCTCTATGTCTCTCTCTCTCAGAATGTACCCCATCAGAGAGGTTCCGGTGGACACAGAGCCGCTGACAGACTGGTTGTACCAGAGGTTTGTGGAGAAAGAAGACCTGCTGGCTCACTTCTACGACACAGGTCTGTCTGTCTGTCTGTCTGTCTGTCTGTCTGTCTGTCTGTCTGTCTCCTCCACGCCGCCCCGCACGGGACGCCTGTTTCTGACAGGGTGCTCAAAGTGCTCAAAGTGAACAAAAACGTGACCTGGGTCCTCTCTCTCTCTGTGTCTCTCTCCCCCTCTCTCTCTCAACAGGAGCGTTCCCTCCGGCGAAAGGCCAGAAGGAGATCGCCTCGTGGCCGATGAACCTGGACGTGGCCTGGCTGTGCGTCATCCAGGTCATGGCCTTCACCTCCGGCTACATCTGGTACTCCGTGTTCCGCTACCTGTACGGCTGCGTGTTCTGAGCGGGGGCGGGGCCGGCGGCGCTCGGCTTTTTAAAAAAAAGAAAAGAAAACAACGAGGCGAAGTGGAAGGAAGGAAGGAAGGAACGGGACGATGAGTCTTCGGTGGAACCGTCGGCGAAAAGCCTCAGGATCCGTTTTTTGTAGGGGAGCGTAACGGCGCCCCCTATATACCCCGCCCCTCACCCCCACACCCCTAACCCCCCCCCCCCCCCCCCCCCCCCCACGATGGATGAATGTACATTTGAGAAAAGAGGAAGAGACTGAAAAAAAAAGACGAAGGGAAACGTTACGGGTTAGACGAGTGCACAGACAATACTACAGACGAACATAATGCATACGAACTTGGTCTCTCACACACACACACACACACACACACACACACACACACACGCCTACATGACACACTCGCTCCGAAACCCTAGCAGAAAAAACGTATCGTTTTGGCGATCCCCTCCCCCTCCCCCCCCGACCCCACACACACACACGTCGATGTTGTTTACATGTTCCTCATTATGCGTTGGCCTCGCCCACTTCGCTCATAAACATTTTTACTTTATAATAATCTTAAACGATCACGAACGAGGCTCAGGACCATCCCCCCCCCACCCCCCACCCCCCCCGGGCCACAGACCCCCCCCCCCCCCCCCCAAGCCCACCAGGAGCTGTGCTGGACCCTTGAAAAAAAAATGGGAAAAAAACCCAGAATCTCTTTTTCCCCAGGCTTTCGCCGTAGTCGTTTTACAGTGCGTGCGTGTGTGTGTGCGTCCGTGCGTGCGTGCGTGTGTTTGTGGTGTCTGTGTGTGGTTATGTGTCTGAGAGAGTACAAATGGAACCAAATGGACCCTTACAGGTCCATTTGGTTCCATTTGTACTCTCTCAGAGTTAAATAAACACTGAGGATTTTCCAGTGTAGATTGGGGGTCTCAGAGATAAACAAAAAAAAAAAAGAAACGAAAAATGTAATAAAGAAAATCTCTTTTCCCCCGGGCTTTTGCCGTAGTCGTTTTACAGTGCGTGTGCGTGTGTGTGTGTGTGTGTGTGTGTGTGTGTGTGTGTGTGGTTACGTGCGTGTGTGCGTGCGTGCGTCGGTATACATGAGTTCTAAAAAAAAGCGTAATGTCTGCCCGTTGAATCCTTCCTGGTGAGAACTGAACTTAGGCCCTCTGGTGGAACTTTGGGTGGCTTGCGGGCTGAAAGCGGAACCAGACCGGACCACCACCACACCCCTCCCAGACGGGCTCCATTGCACTAAGGATCCATACTGCCCTTCCTGTAGCCCCAATCCCCACCACCCCGCCCCCGCCCCGCCCCCCCCCCACATGCCCCCCCAGGAAATATTCCTGGAACGGTAGCTGTTGATGTTTTTTAACTTTTTATTGTTTTTATTTGTTATTATTTTGTTTTGTTCTCTTTTTTTTTTCCTGCCCCCTTTTACCCTCTTTATGTCCGATGTTTTATTTTTTGGTTTTGTGTTGTCGATGTGTTTGTCTTCATTGTCTTTCTGTCTGTGAGACAGTATTCTGATCTGACTGAGGGAGAGCGAGAGAGAGAGAGAGAAAGAGAGAGAGAGAGGGATAATCAATGTTTACACTGGAGGCCCGTTTAGGGCCTGAAGGGATGATGACTTATTAGGGCTGGGCTATATATGTCCATATCCATATCGTGATATGAGACTGGATATCAGTATGGCATTAAGTGTTGTCTTTTCCTTGATTGATTGATTGATTGATTGAATACTTTATTAGCACGTATGACAAACGGCACAGCGGTACGGTTTTGAAAACAATGCTAAAAAGTATTATCCTGGGACCAGACCAATCTGCGAGTGCAAAAAAAAATTGCACTCTGCGATTTGGGTCTGGCACCGCTCCATAGAGAATCCATTTCTGCTCCGGAAGACGTGTGTAACCAATCAGGGCCCAGTATTCGAATATGGGCGACTGTAATTGGTAGTTGGTTGTAGGTCTAACCAATTGCGTCGAGGGCCATCGTTTTGATCCCGCCCCTTGGGAAACAAAACGTCCTCATGGAAACACCAGACTCATATCCACGCAGTGATATACTCTAGCTACGCCAGGCTAAAAAAGGATAACCCAAAAAGCCCCTCCTGGGGCTTGTTTCCATTGTGTACATAATCAAGGTTTTTAATCACTTATCACTTTTCAAAAAACGTGCAATTGTGGGGAAAAATGAAAATAATAATTGATATCGTCACAATACAATATTATCGTGGCGGTATGGGAGGTATCTGGTCAGAAATATGGTGATATTTGATCGTGACCATATGGCCCAGCCCTATACGACGTACGTACGGCGCCAGGCTCGAGTGACGCCCTAATTTAACGCTCTGTGGTTGATGTCGATGGGAAAGGATCTCCAAGCTAACGGCACTTGATTGAATACTTTATTAGTCGACAATGTCAAAACGGCACGGAAGTACAGTGAACTCTTGGACTAAAAACTTTGCGTCACTAGCTTGCCAGATCCGTTCTCCTCGGCAAGCGACTAGGAGTCGAGCTTGTGGAATTTGTGTCCCGTGTCTGGGACTGGGTGGAGGGAGGGGTGGGGTGGGGGGTTCTGAAAGAAGAAGGAAGAAGAAGAAGAAGAAGAAGAAGAAGAGGTGAGACTGGGGGACGTGGCCCGAACGCTGAATGAAGGCACCACTGATGGCACACGGGACAGAAGTTTGGTCCAGTACCCTCTTCAACCCCCCCCCCCCCCCCCCCCCCCCTTGGATATACTGTATAAAAGTGACCCCCAAAAAAAGACTGCTGCTCAGATCGAAGACAAGCCCTTCTGCAGCGCCTCCACCCCCACCCCCACGTGCGCACACACACATACAGCACACACACGAAAACACAAATGCACACACACACGCACACGCACACACACAGTGGCGTGCACAGACATTTTGAGGGGCAGGTGCTCAAGTAAATTATACTTTTTCTTTTTGTTTACTTGGTCTGCTCTTTTTTCCTTCTACACCTATACCTCTTTGCCAAAAATAGCCGCTCTACCAGCCCACAACGCCTCGCAGCGCGAGGCGTTGTGGGCTTTTAGATCTGCTATTTTTGGCTAAAGTTCTCCTCAGAAAAGGGATGCTAGGTTTCGAGTGGTTATGGTAAAAAGAAAAATCATATCACATAAAGATTTGGCGGACCCCTATAGTAACTCTGAAGACCCCCTAGGGGTCCCGGACCACCTGTTGAAGACCCCTGCTGTAAGCTGGGAAAAAAATAGTTTTTTTCACATTTTTTTCAAAAGGGCACTTCTGGTCAAGAGGGCAAAGGGCAGGTGCTCCAGCACCACCTAGAGTCTATCTGTGCACGTCCCTGCACACACACACACACACACACACACACACACACACACACACACACACACACACAGCCACATGCGTCTTAAAGCTCTCACCTCAGCCAGACTGAGCTGAAGGGGCAGCAGACGCTGATTGGTGGACCTCATCATCGCAACCGCATCCTTTTTGCAAATGATTAAGCCATAAAGTTTATTGTCGTTAGCGTGGGACAATGACATAATAAGAAAACATTTTTTTATAGAACGCTACCATGATGTTCTGCATTCTAAAAGAAAAAAAAGGAGATTTTGGCTTCCAGGAGCGTAGGTGTCATTACTGTAAATTTACAGCATAACCTGCCTAAAGTGAGTGTGTGTGGTTGTGCCCCCCCCCCCACCCCCCCTCTTTATTGTTATTTTTTTTATATAATATACGTATATAATTAACGTCATGTCGCTCTGTGGTGTCAGAGTTTTTGGCGGCGAAAAAAAAAAAACACTGTCAAGTGGTCCTGTTTTATTTCATTTTTAAATTACTTGAACTTAGTCCTCCCATTGTCACGATATGTTTAACCTTGTACATAAAAAGCTGAGGAAGAATTAATTGTTCTGAATGACTGCAAAAACGTGCTCTCTCTCTCTCCGTTCCGTAACATTTCTGATTTGTTTTTTGTTTTGTTTTTAGTTAAAAAAAATATCCTGAATGTTTTTTAAATGAGCGGTTAAAAAAAAGAAAAGAAAGTGAGGATTTCTCTTGTCACTCAGTGTTACTTTCGGTTTCTTATTTCTTCTTTTTGTTTGAGAACCCCTGACCTGGATGTTAATGTTTGCTTAAAATGACACTGGAGCTTGGGGCCAAAGGAAGGCCCCCCATCCTCCTGGCTCCGGCGCTGCCCGATCGCTCAGTCGGGGGCCCCGGTTTCAAAACGGGACCCCTTTGGGGAAAACGATCTGCTGATGACATTTCTTTTAGGAGAACTGCTAGTGAAACAGTTTCTTAGGATCCCGCGGGACCTTCGGCTCTCCGCTCTGACCCGTGTTGGACCTTGTAGATGGCTTTAGCGTCACCGGCGCCCGGGCTTATAGCGTTCGTTTTGTTGGGTTGACGATAATCATTAATTATCAGTTTCTTAACAGTTAAGAAAATGCGGCCGGAAAATCGAGGAGTCACGCTGAAACTGGGCCGTTTGAAGGAATCGTTCTTTCACTCTGAAGGGGGAATTCTCGGGACGGGGTCCCGGCGCTGACACGGCTAACCTCCCTGCCAAAATGTTCCAGTTTTCATGGTTTTGAGGTGAATTGTGTAGTAATTACAAAACCTATTTCTATTAGGTAAGACTTAAGGCCCTAATGTATGCTTTGTGGTGCGACATAGGGGCACAATAGCCTGGAATCCATACTGAGGCGCTCGTTCAGCGTTTTTTTTTCTCCTCTCTTTTTTCTGCCCACTTAGCTTCTCAGTATGGCAGTCTTCCATTTGAGCCTGATTTCCGAAAGTCAACTGTTTACGTAGGCACGTGATTGCTGATTGGATACTGCAGCTCAACAAATCGCAGTAGAAAGGGAAGTGACTTGAATTTTACATTGGAAGGCTTCAAGGCTCTAGTCAGCAGTGGCGTGCACAGACATTTTGAGGGGCAGGTGCTCAAGTAAATTATACTTTTTTTTGTTTACTTGGTCTGCTCTTTTTTCCCTCTACACCTATACCTCTTTGCCAAAAATAGCAGATCTACAAGCCCACAACGCCTCGCGCTGCGAGGCGTTGTGGGCTTGTAGATCGGCTATTTTAAAGTCCTCCTCAGAAAAGGGATGCTAGGTTTCGAGTGGTTATGATAAAAAAGAAAAATCATATCACACAAAGATTTGGCGGACCCCCTGTAAACTGAAAAACAAAAAACTTTTTTTCCCCTTTTTTTCAAAAGGGCACTTCTGGTCAAGAGGGCAAAGGGCAGGTGCTCTAGCACCACCTAGAGTCTATCTGTGCACGTCCCTGAGAGTGACGACATTAACGTTGACTCCCATTGCAAGAATGGAATGCGGAAATGCTTGTTCTATCTCAATGAGACAGTTCCAATGTTTGGAACTATAGCCCATAGCGGCCCGCTTTGCGGCGAGATCAAAGCGTGTCATAACTCTCTCTCTCTATGGGTCTGGGCTCTAGTCCCGCCCCGCAGACCAATCAGAATCCTCGGGCTCCCTGGTTTCCGCCCCCCTTTCACATAGGAAGACTGCCAGACTGAGAAGCCAAGGGAAAAAAAAAAACTTCTCAGTTTGGATTCCAGGCTAGGGGATCACAAGACCTGTTCTTCAAGCGATGTGATGTGGCGTTAGCTTGCAGATCGGCTATTTTTTGCTCTTCGTCATATCGTCTCTGTTGGATGGAAACCTTGTATGTCTAAAACGGTCAGTGGCGTGCACAGACATTTTGAGGGGCAGGTGCTCAAGTAAATTATACTTTTTTTTGTTTACTTGGTCTGCTCTTTTTTCCCTCTACACCTATACCTCTTTGCCAAAAATAGCCGATCTGCGAGGCGTTGTGGGCTTTTAGATCTGCTATTTCTGGCTAAAGTTCTCCTCAGAAAAGGGATGCTAGGTTTCGAGTTGTTATGGTAAAAAGAAAAATCATATCACACAAAGATTTGGCGGACCCCCTGTAGTAACTCTGAGGACCCCATGTTGAAGACCCCTGCTGTAAACTTCAAAAGGGCACTTCTGGTGAAGAGGGCAAAAGGCAGGTGCTCCAGCTCCACCCAGAGTCTATCTGTGCACGTACCTGAAAACGGTTACTTTTCAGGATTCAAATAAAGAAATATCAAAAGTAGCAGATCTACAAGCTCAAAACTTTTGACGCTGTAGTATGATCAAGTAGGGCGTTAATTTACGGGGGGGGAAAACACGAACTGTTAGAATATGGAGGTAAGAGGTTTCTGCATATAAAGTATGCACAGAGGATGCTTCTCATAGTGATCCAAAGCTGTGTACGGAATAGTCGGTTAAAGTTTGATAAAGAACCCGTTTGGAGTGTGGGAGGGGGGAGGGGGATGTCGCGGGCCCCTCGAGGTCGCCCTTCAACGTGAGAGTGACCAGTAATGAAGCATCATCTCTTTTTGACCCCGTCTCTCCAAAGAAGGCAGGGGAAGGGGGAAAAAAAATCTAGTTTGTTTTCCTAGATCATGGTTTTAGGAAATGAAACACCATATAGGAGTTTAAAACAAATTATACTAGAACTGTCTGTCTTTTTTTTTTCTTTTTTTTTTTTTTCTTTTTGTACTTCTCCTTTAATTCCTAGCGACACAGCCATTTTACAACACAAAAAGAACTTGTGCTGGAATAAAACGTAAAGATCCTGATGTTGTATGTTTGCTTTTTTCTTTACATTTGAGTTACTGAGGCAGACGATACAAGACAAGTCGGTGTTAAAGGAATAGTTCACCCAAAAAAATACTTATTTTCTATCAATTACACGCCCCATGGAGATAGGAGGTTTCTGCCCGACAACAGCGATATGCAGATGTGTACATAAACACGGCCATAAGGCCATGAGGTTAAAAGGTAGCAGCAGGTACAGACAGTGTTGCTGAGGTGCAGGTCACTACAGGTTAAGTGTTATTTAACTGTGGTGTCTTTCACTGGGAGCTCAGAGCTGTTGGTTTAAGTTACACAGACGACTCCTATTTCCCTGCTGCTCAACGGAGCCTTAACTAGTTGCCTGCCAATAACGCATATATGCGTTCTTTAGAATTCATCACTTGCCTGCCAATAACGCATATATGCGTTCTTTAGAATTCATCACTTGCCTGCCAATAACGCATATATGCGTCTTTAGAAAAAACATATTTACATTTTTATTTTTATTTTTGACCCAAAGACCAGGGAGATATGATTTTTCGAAGATCTATCAAAAAATTCTCCATGAATTCAAGGCTTCATGGGGTGTGTAATTGATAGAAAATAAGTATTTTTTGGGGTGAACTACTCCTTTAACCACTTAAACCTTAGAAATGTAAGGTTAATACACTTTTAGTGCCACACTGCTCCGGGTATAGTTTCCAAAAGCTTGAAATGCAGTCAGCCCAGGAAGTCAGGATAATGTTGGCAACTTGGCATGCATGCTTTATGTTCCTCCCATGGGACACCTATTAGGATGGGTAGTTAGGTTGAAGATAAGATAAGTGAAACCACATAAACCTAATCACAATGTTTGATATAATTCACATATAGGCCTCAGAATGTATAGAACTGTCTATCCCGGATCAGAAAACTGCATAAGGAGTTGACCCCTGCAGTCACTGTTAAAGGGGGGACTTTGAACCAAGAGGACAAAGGGGGACTATTGTGGATTTATCTTATATATCATCAATTGGTTTATTTCCATGCATTGTGTGTTTCTATAGAGGACCACTTTGGAAATTAATGTCTTCAGCGATGCTTTTATAGTGCTTACCTCTGGGATTTTATGTCACAACACTCCTTTGAGTTGTTGTGCTTTTGAAATTCCTAATAAAAGTCTAATAAAAGAATCTCTACACCTGCTGTTCCACTCCCAGCTACTATGAACACCCACATGTTTGTATTGCTATACTTGTGAGGACATCAACATTTTAGGACGCAATTTCATTTTCGGAATGTCATTGTTGTTGTTTTTTAAATGCTATTTTTTATCCTAACCCTACAGGTGAAAACAGCCGATCTACAAGCTCACAATGCTTAGCACTGCGACCCATTGTGAGCTTGTAGATCGTCTATTTTCGGTGTGTGACACCGTCACACGAGTGCAAATCAGGTATAACTCTAACCTAACCCTCCAACCACCTATTAATCCTAATCCGAACCCTCCACCATACCTAAATATTTTACTAATTTTAAACCTATTAATCTAAACATCATTTAAACAACCATTTCTCTTCTGAGGACCAGGAAAATTGTCCTCACAATGTCTATTTCTCAAATTCTACTATATTTGATGGGGGGTGTTCGGGCTCGCACAAGTATAGCAATACAAGTACAGACACACACACACACACACACACACACACACACACACAAAGCTTCACATTTTAATAGCTGTCCCCTGTCGACCACAGGGGTGATTGCAGCTTGTCTTGAGTCAGCAAACAGTAAAGCATCCAGCTGTGTGACTGAAGGCCATACAGGCTGCCAGGCCAGGGTGACCTGCCTGGAGGGACGCAAATAGAAGCAGAGCGTCACACTGCTGCAGCAAGCCACAGGACACACCCACTCCCCCTAGCCCCTCCCCCTTTTGCCAGACAGCGTGCTGGGGGTGATGATGCTGACTACAGGCCACGCCCCCTCGGTGTGATCTGCTTCGCATCCATCCATCCATCCATCATCGTGAAAGGTCTTCTGTTTATTGCGTCTCATTTCATGAGACTGACAGTGAGTGGGGGGGGGGGGGGGGGGAAACCAATACTCACCTTTGAGCTAAAGGGAAATGCCCTCTTTTAGAGGGGCATGAAAGCCTAGGCTGGTTTGTAATTGTTCAGGTGAAAAGAAAAAAAGAGCACAGATTTGCGTGATGTTTGGACAGAATTTGTAGGAGTAATGTGCGTGCAAAGTTTCACCAATCACCGCAATCAGACACTGCGTTCATGATTTAAGGCATTTTGTTCAAAACGCAGCACTCCTGCAAACTTTGGAAACCAATCTTAGCCAATCAGGATGGAATATGAGAAATCTGAAACGTTCGTTTAATGACTATAGAGATACTGTGTACTGATTTGCGGGATGTTTGGACAAAATCTGTAGGAGTACTGTCACAACAATATGTTTTGCAAAAGTCTGCCTCCTGGTAGCACTATAACAGGCCGATTTGAAAAATTGGGGGCATAGGTTCTGCGCTGGCATCCAGGGAGTGTGTGTACACAGTTTCGCTGCGAACGGCCCAACGGTGCCGGAGATTAGCTGGTCACACACACACACACACACACACACACACACACACACGGACACGGACACACGAACGTATTATTTTTGTGTTGTAATAAATAATTTCAAGTGCATTGAATGATAGTTAAATTAACTCTGGAACCCCTTCAAGGACCCCCCCCCCCAAGGTGTCCCTGGGCCGCACTTTGAAAATCAATACGAACCACTGTGCAAAATAAATGAAAAGATAATAAAACGGAGTGTACCGTTTTTGCAGGACCCTTCTTCTCATCATGCCATAAAAGACTTCATGTATAACTCAGTCATGGCATGTGTGAAGCCTATAGTTTACACTGTACAAGACAAGCTGTGGCTCATGACTCACGGCTCTGGGGCATTTATAGCCGACCAATCAAAGCCGCGAGACATTAATGACGCCGCGTGACATTTCAGGAGGAGGTACGGGCCAAGTGGCTCACAGCTGAGCCAAATTATGTCACAAAATCTGTCTCACAGCGGTCGCCTTACGCCTGATTTTGTACTTGGTCGTGCGCCCAGTGTCTTTCACCAACCTACAAGCTCACGACATGCCGCGGCGCGCCGCTTACGTGGGCTTGTAGATCGGCTATTTCCCGGTGCAAAACACAGTATGAATTAGGCATATTTGTTGGTCTCTCTCTCTCGGCTATTGGCCGTTGCAGAGACAAGCTGACGTCAGAGAGGCCTCTCCGTTCAGACCCCCCTGAGCTGGCTGTTCCTGGATGAGGGTCAAACTCCGGTGTCACACAGGAAGCCCACCTCGCTTCTCAGTGTGTGTGTGTGTGTGTGTGTGTGTGTGTGTGTGTGTGTGTGTGTGTAGCTCAATATCAGCTATTATAGGAAGCCGCTCATTTTGGAGGAGGCGTTGTTTCCTTTACCCGCGATTGTTGTCTGCTTTTTATTTATTTTTGTATGTAACAATGCTCTGCCTTATATGCACTTTGTAACTGGCTGTTTTCCCATTATCTGACTGCACTGGCAGTGTTTATGTCCTTTGTACAAGGCATTCTTATACTTCTGTTTATGTGGACAATATTTCAAATGTGCGTGCGTGCGTGCGTGCGTGCGTGCGTGTGTGTGTGTGTGTGTCTGTCTGTGCGTGCGCGCGTGCGTGTGTGTGGAGAAGGTGACAGCGAGGTGACAGTGTGTGGCAGGACGCAGACAAACACAAGGGTAATCTTATCACACTGCGCCGTGGCTCCTGCTGAAGTCTTTGACGTCAAAGTACAGTACATGCCCCCCCCCCCCCCTGGGTCATGAAGACAGTGTCCCATTCAAAAATCCCATTGACGTTTTTTTTTCTTTTGGAACTGTGCTCCAAAAAAGAAGAGATTCCGGGCGTCGTGTCAAAAAGGTGTTTGTGAATCGTCTGGTACAGTCTGTGTAGGCCTATTTGTAGGCTGGCCGGCGTGTGTTTTTCCATTATCCATTTTTGCTACATAACTATGAATAAAATGCTGTATATATTTGGAAAACAGTTATTAAACGTAGTGTAAGTGATACTTTGAATTATAAAAAAGTGAAAAAGTTAAAGCTCTATATCCTGAGAGTAAGTAATCATTGCTAGTATGAGTCTGATTTGTTCAGTAACAGGGGTCGCCCTGTCTCTCCAGCTCTTTAATAAACAGGCTGTCAAATCCATCCAATCAGAAGAGAGAGTACCCATTTATCAGCTACAATTTTGTTGTGTTCCAGTTCACATTCACAACATGCAAGGGGAGCAGAGAAAATCGTGACAAAACTGAGATAAACTATTTTGTAGACGCAATCTGGTTTAAACCTACTATATCTGTACAAACGTAACCCATCGTGCTATTTGCTTGCAAAACATTTGCCTGTGCAGGCCTGGAAATTTGCAAAAGGTGCCGGGCCTACTGAGTCTGATACCTATGGGGGAGATTCTCGGAATATCCACAAAATTTGAATGATTTTCTCACACAAGTAGCTAGCCTACAGAAAGATTTTTGTTTCATGTATTTTTGTTTTCTAGATGAGTAGTGTGTGTGTGTGTGTGTGTGTGTGTGTGTGTGTGTGTGTGTGTGTGTGTGTGTGTGTGTGTGTCTGTCTGTCTGTCTGTCTGTCTGTCTGTCTGTCTGTCTGTCTGTCTGTCTGTCTGTCTGTCTGTCTGTCTGTCTGTCTGTCTGTCTGTCTGTCTGTCTGTCTGTCTGTCTGTGTGTGTGTGTGTGTGTGTGTGTGTGTGTGTGTGTGTGTGTGTGTGTGTGTGTGTATGTTGTATTTAGTCTGATCACTCTTTGGTGTTGAAAGCTAATCAATATGCAGTGTTAGTATCACTCTTGGGATGGGAAATGATCACAGCAATTGACCCCTGTCTGTGCATTCCTCCTCATTGTTTGATGCTCCAGGCCAGCCACACACACAACCATTACAACACACAACCATTACAAACACACATCCAGGCATGGGGGAGGGGGGGGGTCATTTACAAGTCTAAAGCAGTGGTTCTCAAACATTTTCATGTCAAGCTCCCCCAAACTGACATGTATCTGTCCGTGGAGTGGCCGTGGAGTGGATTTTGTGCCACACCCAGAATAGAAGATTTGTGTTTTAAAAAATACATCTAAATGATTCCCAAAACGTACCAAATTTTTCTAAAATAGCAGATCTGCAAGCTTGCGGATCGGCTATTTTTGAATAGCCAAAGTATTAGAATAAGGTTCAAGTGGTTAAACTGATTGTGACACATTTTTGCTGGGGACCACCTGGAACCCCCTCAAAGACCCCTGGGAGTCCCCGCACCACACTTTGAGAACCATTGGTCTAAAGATCACCCATCCCATTCCTCAGTCCTTTAAATGCCAAATGAGATGTAGGCTTACTTACTACTTGTTTTCAGCAAGGCTTTTCAAGTGCTTACCTCTGGGATTTTGTCACAATACTCCTGGGAGTTGTTGTGCTTTTTCCTGATACCAATCTAATAAAAATATCTACACCGCAAGCCTAAACTATTTAGCTGGATATTCTAATTCATGTTTTGATTGTGCTTTTATCTTTCATCTTCCAGTTTTATAAATAATGTAAATATTCACATATTCCAGTTTTGTAAACGGCCATGTGAGTTTGAAATGAACAATAGTTTGTCAAAGTGGTGTTTATGGGAGGTTCCCAGCTAAATTAATGATAGTTAGGCACCAAATGGACCTTTACAGGCCTAGATAAGGGTCCATTTATTCACTCTCAGAGTTATGGGGGTCCTTGGCCTAATGCATACCAAACTGGGGGTCCTCAAAATCAAAACGTTTGAGAACCACTGACATACTGTAAACCAGGAGTTCTCAATGTGAGATCCAGGGACCATCTGGGTCCCAGGGGGTTCCAAATGGACCCTCACAGGTCTGTAACTCTGAGTGTGTACAAATGGAACAAATTTGGTTCCATTTGGACACTCTCAGAGGTCCTCAAAATCCAAACGTATGAGAACCACTGACATAAACAACAAGAAGCCAACAAAAAAGACAGAATTTAATCCTATGAAACAGTCCATTAGTCTAGTCTAGTCCACTCTACACATTGCTGCTGCCACCTGCTGGAGATATTACAGAATGCTCAGTGTTGTTGTACTGCCGCCTCAACCTGGCGGCGTTTCAGTTGCCACGCAACAGAGAAACGTATCAGTCAGGGCTGCCATGTCCGCTTATTATAAGCGACTTTGGGGCTTGTTGTTCTGTAAAGTTGCTTGTAAATATTGGTAGTTGCGGGTTGCGGTTTTTGGGGTTTGTTTCTAAAGTGTAGTTGCTTATTTGGACTTGTTAACTAATGTTGTTTAAGCCAGTGTCTCTCAAACAATTGCATGTCAAGGAGGACCCCCAAATTAATATGTATTTGTAGACTCCCCCTTCTGAAAATATTTAGTTCCAGAGACCCCCATACAAGATTTTGTTGATTTAGCCGATCTACAAGCTCACAACACATCGCGATGAGCTTGTAGATCTGCTATTTTCAAATGGCCAATGAATGTAGAGTTGGGTTAGAGAGTGCTCACGTGGCTTCTTTTGGGCTTGTTTTCATAGACCTGGTTGCTTATTTCTTTCGTACAAGCTGGCAACGCTAGTATCAGTGTGACAGCCAATCAGCGTCCAGGAGCACGGCGTAAAGGAGGCCAATCAGATGTGAGGATTTTCAGGCACCAATTTAAAACGAGAGCTTTTCTCTTCCGGGTTAGTTTTACAACAACAGCTGAAGAAAAACACCAATAGATACTATTGAATTAACGTCACTTAACGTTAATTTAATTAGTTTAAACTTCTATAGCGGGTACGGTAGGAGTTTATGACAGGGATAACATTGATGTTTGCTGTGAATGTAAAGTAATAAAGATATTTTAAAGGTTAATTTAACGTAAAGAAATGCCGTCCCGTGCTGAGGACTATGAGGTTCTGTTCACCATAGGCTCTGGTTCCTATGGGAAATGTCAGAAGATCAGGAGGAAATCCGATGGCAAAGTAAGTACATGTTTACCACTTTGTTTTGTTTTTGTTTTGTCTTGTTCCTTTCTTTGCATAAGCATGCCGTGGATTTAGCTGTAGAATACAACTCTTGTAGACGTATTTATGATTCTGACGTTTTCAATCTACGAGAGTTGTAGGGTTCACCCCCCATGGACACAGGGACTTTAAGCACTATACCCCGTAGACACTCCAAACATGTACAAATTGAAAATAAAGGTGCTTAACCCCACGCCCCAAATGTAAACTGTCTCTACGGGGTAGTAGTTTAATGTAATAATCCATATCTTTCAATAAAGAAGTGTTTTAATGCCGTCTGTGGCCGAACGCCATTTTTTCACCGTCGTTTACTTCCTGTTTATGTTGAGTGTAATTCCGGGTTTCACCGGATGCGCCCCGTCACTACCGCCCATTGGGAACTTCCGACAGAATCGGCCACAGACGGCATTAAAACACTTCTTTATTGAAAGATATGGATTATTACATTAAACTACTACCGCGTAGAGACTTTGGGGCTAAGCACCTTATTTTCAATTTGTACATGTTTGGAGTGTCTACGGGGTATAGTGCAGAAAGTTCCTGTGTCCATGGGACGTGAACCCTACAGCTCTCGTAGATTGAAAACGTTAGAATCATAAATACGTCTACGAGAGTTGTATTCTACAGCTACCGTGGATTATAGATTCTGTCTGTCTGTCTGATACACGTGAGACTGTTAACAATCACCAGTGATGGAAGAAGTACTCACACGTTTTAAGTATCATTATTGCGATGTAGATTGTTACAAGTAAAATTCCAGTAGTTAAAATGTACTTGAGTAAAAGTGCAAAAGTATTGGCATCAAAATATACTTTGAGTACAAAAAGTAAAGGTACTCATTGTGCAGTATGTCCCATTTCACATGTTCAAAATGTATATACATCATTTGAAAATAGCAGATCTACAAGCTCACAATGAGCTTGAGCTTGCGTTGTGAGCTTGTAGATCAGCTATTTTCAAATGGCCAAAATATATATTGGGCCGAAGTGGGTAATGTATGTATTGTAATGATAATCAAGATCTACAGAGTAACTGGAAGCTAAAGTTTTCAAAGTAGTGGAGTAAAAGTAAAATATTTTCCTTTGAGATGTAGTGGAGTAGAAGTACAAGAACAGAAAATGCTCCAGTAAAGTAAAAAAAAAATACCTCAAAATTGTACTTAAGTACAGTACTTGAGTACATGTAGATAGTTACTTTACACCACTGTGTTAACAATCACCCATCTGAAACTGAATGCATTGTAAGACCGTCTGGTCTCTCAACACATTTATTTGACCACAACAACATTATATCACTTTTGAGGTTTGGCAGCTATTGTGAAATTGTTATTCCTAGAGCCTCCTCAATAGCCAGTGGTTCTCTCCTTCTAAATTGCGGTCCAGGGACCCTCGGGGGTCCTCCTTGAGGAGGTCCCTTACAGGTCTGTAACACTGAGGGGACCAGTGTGTGACTATCATGGATATAACGCTCAAACACACAGGCACACTCTTTACATTGTTGTCATAGATGATAAAACAGTGCTATTTTCCTTGTACACCTTGTCACATGGCAGGGTTTACAGGTGTAAAACAGTGTGTGAAATTCTTTGTGGTACAAGCTAGGTTGCATCGAGCTCCTTTTGTGTACAAGCAGTTTGTTGTGTTCTGAGGGACTGCTTATCTCCACAGCAACACTGTACGCTGCCAACATCAGCAGACATTCTAGTAGTCTGATGGGAGTAGAGTTTACACTACTTTAGACAAATAAGGTTGCCTCTTATTTACATGTGATTACATGGTCACCAACTCTGACCGTAAAAGACTTACTGAGGTTGACTTTAGACCCAAAAAGAATGGATCCCGTCTTTCCCAAGTGTAATGACAGTTTATACCTGTCAATATTGTTGAGCTCATAGCTGAGGGGGCTTTTTAAACATGCAATTTGTTCTTGTCCGAGACCAGCTAACTGAATTCGATCTATTGGAACACAGGTTCTTCTTTCTCCATTTCCTGAAAAAAGTGACTTTTGTTTTGGACATTTCCACCCCGATGGTGACTTTAATGTATGACCTGTTCCCTTTGTCAACAAGTCCCCAGGACTTTTTTTGTGTTATCCTTTTAGCTGTCTGACTGTACCACATGCTGTTTAAATTTTTGACTAACAAAGTATTCAATCAATCCAAACAGACTCTGGTATGGAAGGAGCTGGACTACGGTACCATGGGCGACAATGAGAAGCAGATGCTGGTGTCAGAGGTCAACCTCCTGAGGGAACTGAGGCATCCCAACATCGTCAGATACCACGACCGCATCATTGACAGAGGCAACACCACCCTGTACATTGTCATGGAGTACTGTGAGGGAGGAGACCTCTCCAACCTCATCGCTAGGTGCATCAAAGAGAGGTGAGATTTCCATCGGTAGGACTGCACAGTCAATGGAATGTAATCAAAAGGATTTTGTGGCAATTAGTTCAGCTCTGTCAAAATATCATTACTATAGAGTGTTTGTTCAGTAACAAGAGTCTCCCTGTCGCTCCACCTTTTTAGTAAACCAAGAAAATGTCAGGTTGGGAAACCTTTTTTTTCCAATCAGGAGAGAGACGTGTAACAGCTATAGACATGAAGCCGATGAATGTGTACTCGCCTGATTGGCTGAAATTGTCAACCCACCTGAATACTATTTTCTGTTTATTTAAAAGAGCTGGAGCGACTGGGAGACCCCTGTTACTGAACAAACACTGATATAGCAATGATTAATATCAGTTATTCTGCTAAACCTATCCCTGCACTTTACGCCATTGCTCCATTACAACATCTGTAATGTTCAACGTGTGTGTTTTCATATCTCCAGGCGCTATCTAGAGGAGCAGTTCGTCCTGCGGGTCATGGCACAATTGGCGCTGGCGCTGAAAGAGTGTCACACTCGCAGCGACGGCGGCGTGACCGTCCTCCACCGCGACCTGAAGCCGGCCAACGTCTTCCTGGACGCCAAGCAGAACGTCAAGCTGGGCGACTTTGGGCTGGCCAGGATCCTGAACCACGACACCAGCTTTGCCAAAACGTTCGTTGGGACACCTTATTACATGTCTCCAGTAAGTGTTTGTTGTTCCCACATTTACAGCCTTATTTTCTTGATTTCAGGAGAGACTGTAAGTGAGTCTGTTTTTTTTTAAATATATAACCAATGAAAAGTATTAACAAGTTTGTGTGGCAAAAGCTACATTGGATCCCATGAAACAGAGTCCCCTTCAAGTGGACCAGGAAGTGGACTAACAGAAAAAGAGTTTATTTTTGCTTTCTATTATCTTTGCAAATTTCTGAAAGAAATAAACTATTAAATTATTCAATGCATGATCTGTTCTGGCCATGGTGCATTATTTATTTTGATTATTGGCGCTAGTAATTTTCAGTCATTTCTTTGTATATTAAATTATTTGTCATATCTGCTCTGTGTGATCTTTGTTTATGTTTACAAAGCCTAATAGGCTAACAGAAATGTAATATAGATTTATATGTCTCAGTGTTCGATGCCAAAAACACAATTTAAAATTGTAATCACATTTACTTCCGCCTCTCTACCCACTCTGCTACGGCCGCCTGTAGCTGAGTATCTTTTTTTGGACCGTAGCTTCATATTATTATCTTTTCTTTTTCAGGAGCAAGTCAACCGGTTGTCTTACAACGAGAAGTCTGATATTTGGTCACTCGGATGTTTGCTGTATGAACTTTGCGCATTATTGTAAGTTTTGACATGTTCTTTTTTTTCCAACAAATTATTTCTGGTGTGTTGTTGATTGTCTGTCAAGAATCTGACACTGCGTTCCTCTCTCGGTTAGGCCTCCGTTCAACGCTTACAACCAACAGGACCTGGCCGAGAAGATCCGAGAGGGCAAGTTCAGACGGATCCCTTACCGATACTCTGACGAGCTCAACTCCCTGCTGTCCAGGATGCTGAACGTGAAGGTTGGATAATGCAGAATTAAACAAACATACCGTGGCTGTCGGGCAGAAACCTCATATCCATATTTTTACTTTTTGTCTTTTTCCGTAAATTAATGCCCTACTTGATCATATTAATACAGCGTCACTCAAAAGTAGCAGATCTACAAGCTCGAGTCGAAACGCAGTGTGTGTAGTGACTCGTTTCGAGCTTGAATTTGAATACTGAAAAGTTAAGTAGTTTTGGACATATGCGGTTGCGGTTTCCACCTGACAGGGCAATTATTTGATTTTAATCAGGGTAGATATTAAACCTTTTCAAGGATAGAACACCGTGGTCGACTTTAGAATTCTATTATAAACGTTTTTTGTCCTAACGAAGTTCCATCGTGGATTTTATAAATGCGGTGTGCCGTTTCTATACTTTAAAATGGTGCTCTGTTCGTAACCCAGCTCCCACTATTGATGCCCATATAGTTGGTCCTTGATCACAGACATTTCACTTCCTCACAAAATCTCACTTCTTGCCAGGCAGGGTTATCGTGATTCGTTATCGGTTCCTGTTCTGCTTATCGATGAATTTTAATACCCAACCTTACTTCTTGCAATATAAAGTGATTGTCTGGTTTCATTGAATGAGCACAGTTTAACGGTGTGGCTTTTTGGTTGTCAGGACTATCAGAGGCCATCGGTGGATGCCATCCTTGACAACAGCTTGTTGGCCGAGGTGATCATCAAGGAGCCAGGGTTCCTCCTACGCAGGTACAGTATAGAAACGTAGGGGATTTGAGCAATTTCCAAGTCTGGATAAGTATGGGGGAAAAAAGAAGCGATGTCCCAATTCTGTTTTATAAAATTCAGAATTTCAGATCAGTATGGAATTTTAAAGTTGATGAAATCCTGTGTAGGAACGACCCTGAGGAGCAGAGGAAGGTGCGGGGCCGCAGGCGGTCTGACGCGGGTGCAGGCGGGCCCCTGCAGAAGCCTGTGGAAGCGGCCCCCGTTTCAGCCGAGGAGCTCCGCATGAAGGAGAAGCTTCTGAGAGACAGAGAGACGGCGTTGAAAGAGCGCGAGGAGAGGCTGGAGCGTGAGTGTTTTATTATCATTTGTCTCTCCATCGCTGTCCTCCAGAAGCCTCATTTATGTCAACCATGACACAGAAACCTTGTATCTCCATATGTCACATGTCTTTTTGTAAAGTAATGCCCCAGTAAAAATAGCCGTTAGATTGGCTGTTTTTCCTATATACTTTTATTTTATTGAAAGTTAAAGTGATTTAAGTCAGTCTGTCTGTGGGTTTGGTTTTATAAATATTGAACCAATCAAAAGTATTACCAAGAGCATGTGACTAAATAACTGCATTAGATTGGAACGCAGATTCTTTTTTTCCATTTCCTGAAAAGTAACAGATTTAAAGAAATTGCTGATGACAATGACCAATAATAAAAATAATATTATGTGCTAGGGCCAAAAGAAGCCATATCCTTAAATGTTATTGTACTTCATTTTCAAAAATGGCAAAAAAACTAGTGTTTGACTACATACAGTATTAATACCATTCCTCTCTGCCCACATGACAGGTCACAGCAGGTGTCAGTTGTAGTTGTTATGATCTGTGAGGACATTATTCTTCAACAAAAACACACTTGGGCGGCGGCGCCGCCGGCGAGATTAGATACGAGACGTTTTTCAAGAGAACCGTACCAAATCAGGTCACAGGTTTAGATAATGTATCCAAAGCCTTTTATAAATGGCCTGATATGGCCCCTCTGGTGAAATGGGAGCACATTACTGTCGGGTGGAAACCTTGTATGTCCGAAACCGTTACTTTTCAGGAAATGGCAAACAAATATATAAGCTTTGTTCCAATGTAGTTATTATTTGGCCACAAGCTCTTGTTAATTATTTTCATTGCTTAAATATTTATAAAACCTACAAACTAAACACTTACTTATTACTAAAAATAGTAATAAAAACAAATAGCCGATCTACAATCTCACAACGCATCTCATTTGCGACGCGGTGTGAGCTTGTAGATCGGCTATTTTTGCGCAGCACTCTACGATGAAGTAGTAGGGTGTTAATTCCCCCCCCTCTTCCCCAAAAAATAACATTAAATGTTGAAATATGGACATACAAGGTTTCTGCCCGACGACAACAATACAGTATGTCTGCTATATGATATATGCAAAGACCTATATTTTTTTCTTTTCGCTGCATGTAATATGATGATGATGTTGTTTGTCTGGTGTCTTGTCCTCATCACAGGAAGGGAAAAGGAGCTGTGTGTTCGTGAGCAGATGTTGGATGACAAAATCACAAGGTGAAACGGAAAACATTTTTCCTTGTTCTTTCTTGACCATGAAAACATTAACCCTACAACTGTAAAGTATTATATTTTTCCCTTTTTTTTTTGTCTGCTGTCTGTTTGGGAACACTAATATGTCATTTATCAATATGTTTCTCAATATAGACGACAAGGGGACCGAAAGGACCCTTTTGGGTCTGGAACTGAGAGTGTAGAAATGGAACCAAATGAACCCGTAACGTTCCATTTGTACATTCACAAGAGTTCTATAACCACTGACAATTTAGCAGTGTATATTGGGATACCAGAGAATTTGATTATTTTTAATCAAATAGGGATCCGTGGCCCAATGCATATCAAACTACCGTAGGCGTCCTTGAAATTAAAAAGGTTGAGAATTGAGTTCTGTTGGTTGTCTTCCGTTGGTCTTACCCGGTACTGTGTCGTTTGCTTGTTTCAGAGCGGAGAATTTGCTAAAGAACTACAACCACATACAGCCCACAAAGCAGCGGAAGGCCCTGGCTCCCTACTTCCCTGACCTGTCTGAAATAGGTATGGTCCACCGAGACCCCTGCCCAGTCAGAGCCCCGAGCCCCCGGCACAAGAACTGAGCGTTGCGTCCGCACGCTCCCGCTTCCAGTCAGCTGTTTTTAATCTAAAAATGCATTTGAATGTTGTTTGTGTAAACTTGTGTAAATAAAAGTTTTATTTTTTTTAACCTTTTTAATAAAAAGAGACAATCTCAAGCAAATACGGAGTGGTGGCGAGTTTAACCCATTAAGACCTGCTGAGGCCGTTCTGCAAATGCCTTCTAAATCAGAAGTTCTCACACTTTCAAGATAGTTAAAAAAAATCCAAAAATAGCAGATGTACAAGCTCGCAGCGCGGCACGAAGTGACGCTCTGTGCGCTTATATATCTGCTATTTTTGAATGGCCAACGCAAAAATCTAAAATGAGACCACTGTTTTAATGGGTTACGGGAAAATAGGACAAAACAATAAAACTTGCATGACAAAACCACGACTAATAAATTCAAATTTGCCTATGCATGTAATTGGATGTTTTATTTGCTTAGTAACATGGTAACGTCTGCTCCTAGATGCGGAAGAGAGGCTCTCTCCTGGCAAGAAGAAGGTCCATTTTGCTGGGGACAGCAAAGAGAACCACAGGGCTGACCGACACGAGCCGAATCTGAAGAAGACCCATGTCTACTCCCCAACTCTGGACCAAGTGGAGAAAACCTACACGTTTAAGAGTCGGCAGCTCCTGGGCATTCGATGAACATTTTTTTTGTCTTTCTGTTATGTGACCAATGACTCCATTAAAAACTACTGAGACTGTATGGTGATAACGCACAATAGGGCTAGGGGATAGCCTAGGAGGACTTGAAATCAATATCACGTTTGTTTGTTTTTTCCTTTGGCCTCCATTATCATGATTAATGAGCAGAAAATGTCAGATATACAAGTCCTTAATGAGCTTGTAGATTGGCTATTTTCCGTTATTTTCCGTTAATGGCCAAGCTCTAACAAACCATTCAATGTTTTTTTTTTTTTTTTTTATAATGTGGAGACTTATTACAGTGGCTGATTGTATTATATACTGGAAACTGGCAGTGTCAATGTTCTGCTATATTTATTGATTCTGCTGTACTGTGTATCGTTTCAATATTCGTATAACTGAACCACAGTGGTACCGTACGTACAGGAGTAGACTGAAATCACATTGGCATAAGTACAGTAAATGACTGTAGAGGTGATCTGTGAAGGAAATGTTGGTAGGTGTTATTCTACCTTTGTTACATGAAGAACGTGTTTAGTTTTGAGCATTGTGTTCATGAATGTGTGTTACTAAAGGCAGCTGATTTGATGTGATGTATGCATTTTTTATAAAGCGCTTTTCTAGATACTCTGTCGCTTTCCAAAACCAACAAAAACAAATGTATTAATAAAATAACTAGTTAAAATTGTCAAAACTAAGCAAACAAAATCATTCAAATTAAAAGATAAAAGGGGGATTTGAATTAGGTGGGGAATGCAAGTCAGAGGTGGGTTTTGAGGGTGGTTTTAAAGGAGGCAAGCTTTGATGTGAGCTGGGAGTGGGTTCCATAAGGAGGGGGCTCACATGACGTTACTTGAAATATTAATGGACGTTACATGCATGATGGTATCGTGTATTCCTCTCAACATCTCAAACATCTGATCATGTTTAAGTTGAATACATAAAACAATGGTTCTCCAACTTTTTCATTCATAACTCATGAGAGTACACATGGAATTACATTTGGACACTCACTCTCAGTGTTACAGATCTGTAAGGATCCATTTGGAACCCCCTGCTCAAGGAACCCTGAATCCCTGGCTGTGACCCCACTTTGACAACAACTGATAAAAAAGATATGGACCCCAACCTTTCAGAGAAGTTCAAAAGAACACATTCCTAGGTGTTAAACACACCCTAATGTCTCGGTATCCTGCTGACTGAGAATGCATTTCAAATAACAAAGTTACGTGACTCACGCATACTTTGGTGACTATGTTTTTGAAGTTATTGGAGTTGGGAGTGAGCATTGTGCTCACTAACATAGTTTGGGTTCCTCCAATGTGAGAGAATACCAGTGGTGTTTTTTGAGGTATTTTTTACTTAAGTGAAGTATATCCACTTTTCAATACTTTTACTTCTACTTCACTACTCCATCTCTGAGGAAAATGTTGTACTTTTACTCCACTATAATTATTTGAAAACTTTAGTTACTAGTTACTTTTTAGATTTAGATTTGTATTAATCAACATACACTAAAGCTCTATATTTAGGCTATTTGAAAATAGCCGATCTACAAGCTCACAGCGTGTTGTGAGCTTGTAGATCTGCTATTTTCTTGAAATGGGACATTCTGCATAATGACTGCTTTTACTTTTGGTACTTTAAGTATATTTTGATGTCAATACTTTTGTACTTTTACTAAAGTAAATTCTGAATACCAGACTTTTACTTTTAACAGAGTATTTTATATTGTGGTATTGAAACTTTTACTCAAGTAAAACATGTGAGTACTTCTTCCATCACTGGAGAATACAAGGTCCTTGAGTTTAGGGCCCATGAAACTTTTGATCTGTGTACATATCTTCCACCACCAGGGGTCATCAGTTTCCCTTTGAATAGAGTTCATAGACCCCGTAACAATATATATATTTTTGATTCATGCCTAATAATTAGAAAGGTAACGGGTTGACAAGCTATATGTCAGGTGGGTCAAGTGAGTTATCAGAAAATAGAAGGACATAATTAACTAGCTTTAATAAAAAATATTACTATTTCAAAACTGTAATACGATACATACTAGATTGTGATAGTCAATTTGTCCAGCAGTGAAATGTACATAGTTCACAATATAAATTTGGTCAATTTGAACATAGGGTTGTTTTATTTCCTTTTTTTTATCTAAATCCTGACTGTATTTTTTTTATTTTATTATGTCTAACAATAAAAATGTGCTTAGAATGTGGTCACAGAGATTTTAAAAAATGGGGGGAAAATCAAATTGGGGGTTCTTCAAATTAAAAAGGTTGAGAATGACTGAATAATTTAGAAAAACGACTTGCTTTTTGTCATTTTCATATTTCTATCACACAAGCATTCATTGCACGACAGACAACCTCCTCATCATCAGTAGCGTGCGTAGCAACGCCGTTGTCCAGGCCAGCAAGCCCCGCCTACCCGTGACGCAGACCAATCGACGTCGACCTCGCGCCGAAGCGCCCAATCAATAGCGCGACCTGGGGGAGGCGGGGGCGTGTCTAGGGGCTGTCTCGTTCCGTGTGTAAAAAAAAAAAAACTTTGCCGGCTCGGGTGCAAAGTTTGATCCGTCTGCAAACATCACATCCCCCCGCAAGAGAGAGAGGAGAAGCACCGCGACATGTCGCTGATGATCACCTAACGGACGGAGGAGCGTCTAGACGGGCGAAAACATCGGAAATATCCGAACATCTGCGGGGATCGTAATGTAATCTAAGCCGTACGGTTGGATCCTATAGAAACGAGCCGAGCGACGCCGCTGCTCTGCTGTAGATCCATTCTAAACGAGTTAGCACCGTGTTAGCCTCCAATCGTATTGTCTCTGGTTAGCCAGCCAGCTAGCTAAACCAGTTAGCCTGGTTTGGTTGTGTGTGTATTTGGTCAGCTAGCTCTCACACAGGCTAGCAGAAAGAACAAACCCTTATCTAGTTGAGTAGATAAGTTCATTTAGGACGGAACTTGGACCGAGCCAGTCAGCCGGGGTCGTGGTTGTGAAGAAAGAAAGAAAGAAAGGGGTGAGTTAAAGGCAGACCGTGTTTTCAAACTGGTGAAAATAGCCGATGTACAAGCTCTCAGCTTGATGCTTGTGGATCTGCTATTTCGGCTATTTTATACATTTTTTTGTCCTGATTTTCTCCCTATTTTATATTTACATTTTTAATTTATTTATTTTTTAAATGAGTATCATTTTAATTGTGATGAGAATAGGGGACATTTTTTGTGTGGAATGTTGGAAAAACCAGGAACATTTGTATTGTTTTTAACAGATATTTTGTCGGGTCTCAGGGACCAGCAGCTTGGAACCAGACCGGGGGACAGACAGACAGACAGTCGGTCAGTCCCGGGCCACACAGGGACGTGTGGACACTGTAAGAAGAAGAAGAGGAGGACCACCAGAGACCAGACCATCAAAGAAGGGGGGGACCACCACCAGACTAGAGACCCCACACTGTAAGAAGCTGTAAGAACCACCAAGAGATCACCCCAAAAAACCACCACCAGCATCAACCATGGTGGCGTGCGAGCCCAACCGGGTGCGGCTGCTGTGCATGCTCTCGCTGACCTTCGGCTTCTTCGTGGTGGAGGTGGTGGTGAGCCGCATCACGTCGTCGCTGGCCATGCTCTCCGACTCGTTCCACATGCTCTCGGACGTGATCGCGCTGCTGGTGGCGCTGGTGGCCGTGCGCTTCTCCGAGAAGACCCAGGCCACCAACAAGAACACGTTCGGCTGGATCCGCGCCGAGGTGATGGGCGCGCTGGTCAACGCCGTGTTCCTCACGGCGCTCTGCTTCACCATCGTCCTCGAGGCGGTGGAGCGCTTCACCGAGCCGCACCAGATCGAGAAGCCCGAGGTGGTGATCGGCGTGGGCGCCGCGGGGCTCCTGGTCAACCTGCTGGGGCTGTGTCTGTTCCACGGGCACGCCGGCGGAGGGTCACACGGGCACTCCCACGGCGGCGGTGGTGGAGGCGGGGGTCACTCACACGGTGGCGGCGGCGGCGGGGGGAAGAAGAACAAGAGGATGTGTAAGTCGGAGAGGCCGTCCTCTGGGAGCGGCTCGCCCGGCGAGGAGACCAACAACCTGGTGGGGAACAACCACAACAGTCCCAACGGCGTCAACGCGGAGAGACGCGGTCATGGTGAGTTATTAGATCAAGTGGTTCTCAAACTTTTTCATGTCAAGGACCCCCAAATTGAGACTTATTAGCCCGCGGACCCCCACTTGAAAAGATATGCCAGGGACCCCTATAAGAGAAGTTTTTTTTTTACGGCTCTAGCAGTGATTCTCAACCATTTACATTTCAAGGACCCCCCAGTTTGACATGCATTAGGGCTACGGACCCCCATTTAATGGCATTTCTATCTCTTGGACCCCAATTCATATAGTAAAATCTATGTTAATTTAACTCTGAGAGTGTACAAATGGAACCAAATTTGGTTCCATTTGTACATTCTCAGAGTTACACACCCATAAGGGTCCATTTGGTTCCTAATCTATCATTTAGCTGGGGCCCCCCTGGATCTCCCTCAAGGACCCCTAGGGGTCCCCGGACCCCACTTTGAGAACCAATGTATTAGATCTGTGGTGATGAAACTGTGTGGAAGTGGAATTAACACATAAGGCACACTACCGCTTTGAAGTGGTGTTAGTCAATAGTTGGGCAATCTGTTGTTTTTCTTCTTCTTCTAAGTGTAGCTTTATCAGTGGTTCTCAACCTGTGGGTCGGGATCCTCAGGGAGGTCCCCACATGATTTTGGGGGGTCCCCAGGTGACAGTAAAGTGGGAAAAATGTAATGCCTAAAACAAAAAAAAAAGAAATGGAAAAAAGACCAGACAACGGCAAACATTGTGAAAATAGTTGCTCTACTGAGAGGGTCGCGGCCTGAAAAGGTTGAGAAACACAAACCTAATGGAGTGGCCCTGTCTGAATCTCATAAGGCTAATAATATCTCCCTATGGCCATGGGTGGAATTATCCACTGGATGAGCAGTAGATGTTTTCTGTCATTCTCTCCCCTTGCATTCACATCTTAACAAAAGAGTATATTGTAAAAGGCTGATTTGTTAAATGAACCTATAGGGTTCCATTTGTACACTCCGAGTTACAGACCCGTAAGGGTTTGTAGGAGTCTGCTGTATATGCACACAATATTATAGCTTTGTCATGAAGTTATTGCCACAGGCAGTAACCTTTATCTAGTCTAGATTGTATACTACAAGCATCTTCTGCTTGTGTGTATGAATGCAATATAATTGCTACTGTTGGGGCTAAAAATTCAATTTAAATGTGATCAATTTTGTAATCATGTTCTTTTAAAGTGACATTCCAAAGTGAAGCCTCTACAATCTACATTGACACTTTGCTGATACAGATCAGATAGGCTATAAATTGGCTTATCTACAAGCAGTGTGACCCAGCCAAGAAAATAAATTTGCATTGCTTGTTGTGAGTCCTTAGTGACGAGTTCAAACATGCCTTAAAGTTTAGCCTCCCTGCCCCCCTTTTGGCTGTATTTAAATCAGTTTGCACTGAGTGAAGGACAAGCACAAATGAGATTCGCTCCAGTACATGTGATTTCCCTACTTATTACTCAGCCTCGCTTTGTGACAGCGGAGTAGGAGCGCAAGCAAGAGCTTACTTAATATTTCCTCCTTTTGGCATATTGGCATACACCTCACTGCCTCTTCCTGATGACTAAGAGACACTCATCCATAATTCCTTGTGTGTGTGTGTGTGTGTGTGCGTGTGTGTGTGTGTGTACTTGTATTACTATACGTGAAGTTGTGAGGGCCAAATGTCCCAAAATGTATAGTAGAATTTGAGAAATAGACATTGTGAGGAAAATTCTTTGTTCTCATGTTTATAGATATTATTTATTTGAATGTATGTTACACTTACAATTAGGAAAAGATTCAAGTTGAAGCTAGGATGAAGGCTTAGGGTTAGTTGTTATGCCTGATTTATACTAGTTGCTCGCCAGTGTCATCATGCACCGAAAATAGCAAATCTACAAGCTCAATATGCTTTGTGCTGCAATGCTGTTGTGAGCTTCTAGATCGGCTACTTCCTGGCTTTAGGGTTGGGGTTGAAAACGGCAAAGAAAAAAGAGGTAAAAATGGCATTTATGAAACTGTCGTCCTAAAATGTCACCCTTGATGATGGTGTACCTCACTCCTTGCGGAGAAGGCAGAGAAGGGTTAAACCCACAGAGGAGAGCGTTCCCCCCCTGTAGCGTACAAAACTGCCAGTTTCAATAAATGGAGCCCCCCCCCCCTGCACTGATGGCTGCCCCTGGGTCATACATCAGCGTAGCCGGGGAGCAGACAACCCCGGGCGCAGCATTAGCTGCTGATGAATGACCCTGGGAAACAAGAAGCTGGCGGTTCCTGCTCAGGTGCACACGGCACAATAATGCCCCCTGGAATGGTCCTTTTGAAAGGGCTATATGAGGTTCCACAAAGAACCATCACCTGGTAAAGAACCATTTCATTTAGTGTATGGTTCTTCATCATCCTCATAATGGTTCTACAGCAGTGGTTCTCAAACTTTTTCATGCCAAGGACCCCCAAATTGACACTTAATAGCCTGCGGACCCCCAAATGAACACTTACTAGTCTGCGGACCCTCATTTGAAAAGATTTGCCATGGCCCCTCATAAAAGAGAAGAGCCCTGCGAGACAGCGGTCGATGAAGTATCTAGGATTTTGTGGTGAAGGGTTCTTTTCATTTTAATCGAATCATTAAAATAGACGGTTATTAAAGAACCTTGGTTCATCCTGGGTCAGGGTTGGGTTTCGGTTCCAGGCGTACTCGGCACCATTATTTTTCTGTGTGTGCCGGACCGTTGGGTTCAGCGTGGTATACGAGCTCACGGTCATGGTATACGATGCCCTGCACAGTCACACCGCTGATTGGATTTCCTTTAATGTGTGTTACTATGGAGAGCGTTTTTGTTGTGGCGGCTTGATGTACCGGCGTTCAGTTGTTGGCCGCCGTCCATGTCTGTGAGAGCAGACACTGTGTGGCTCTCAGACGCTTCATTGTAGTGGCTCCTCTGCGATGTGTCATAGAAGGCTTAAGCATGCCGTTTCTCAACGTCTGGTCTGGGGGCCCACAAGGGTCCCAAAAATAGACCCTTACTGGCTTGAGAGCGTTAACTTGAAATATTTGTAATCTAAATTTCTCGGTGTTCATTTAACTCTGAGAGTGTGCAAATGGAAGACCTAAAACATCATAATTATACATGTTGTGTTTATTGTTTAGGAAATGGCACTAGTGTAGAGGAATCCTTCACACTAGCTTTCCCGGTGTTATTTTAGATTTGAACCATTATCTTATACTTTGGCTATTAAAACAAGTGCAGATATTCAAGCTCATAGCACGGCACTGAGTGCCTTGCTATTAGCTTGTAGATCTGCCATTTGTAACTCAAATCTTTGCTTCTGGGGATTCTACAAAGGTCTTCTAAATCCTTTTTTTTTTTTTAAACACAATTTAAAAAAAAAAATTGCAGATCTACAAGCTCATAGCACGGCACTCTGTGCCGATCTATGAGCTTGTATATCTGCTATTTGTGAATAGCCAAAGAAGTCTTAAAATGACACTGATGCGTTGCCGGATTGAATGGGGCGGCCATAGCTGAGTGGTTAGTGAGCGCTTAGGGAGCCAGAGGCCCTGGTTGCCCCAGGTTCGATTCCAGGCCACGCCAGCATATGTGTCGATGAAATGAAATTTGTCCCTGAGCAAGACTCTTAACCCCTAATTGCTCACAGGTTCTCATTGGAAACAAGACCGCAAGGACTTTCATGAACGACCTGTTAAAAGGAATTATCCTTATCCTTAATGGGTTAACCTGAACTGAAAAAAAAATCAAGTTACACAATGAGCCTGCAGGAGACTGTCATCATGAGGGGAAGGAAGCCTCAGTGCATCTCACATAAGGAGATGTAAATCTCCTTATGTGAGATGCACTGAGGCTTCCTTCCCCTGGTCAGGCGCTTGATGGAGGGGAAAGGAACTGGTTGGAATAACGTGTTCCTCCATGCGCTATCAGGTGATAGCCCCCCCTGTCAGGTGATAACAAGCGGCCTGCTCACTCCTCCATGCATTGAAGGAGGCATGAGCTCAGTTCTGGGCTCTCCCTAGGCTGGCAGAGGGAGAGTAGCGCCCAGGATTACATAGGCAAAAGGCACTGGTTGATTTTTTTTTTTAAATAAAAATGCCAACTTCCTGTTGATTTTGCCATTTTTAATAAGTAGAAAACCTGGACTGGATACACGGATCGGGATCCAGATCTTCAAATAGTAAAATCAACAGGAAGTTGACATTTTTATTAAAAAAACAAACAGTACTGGGTTTGGTGATGCTCTATATTGTCTGAATCAGCTATGTTTGGGTTCATTTATGTGCTAAAAGAGTGACTTTGAGAGCTGTTTTACCGTACAATGTAAGTCAATGAGGAGCATATTTTAAATTATCAATTTCTAATCAATGGAGCAATTATTTTTGATTTCTTGCCCACCTTTGGGGTTACATCATGGCAAGGTAACTACACAACCCAAACCTCTACCAAAGTGGTTTTACCCTTTAATGTATTAATCCCTGAGCTGAGCTCCAAAAAATCAGGGATGCACTGCCTGAAAGTCTGGGCCAATACAATAGTACTGATGTATTGTTTGTTTGCAATAACAATTCGGCTACCAGCCAACAGCTTTGTTTCCGTTGTTATTTATTCCCCCCTTTTTGTGCCCGGGAAACAATGTAATCTTCAATATAATCATCACACTCTCTTTGAATGAGCACAAAATCAATCATACAAGTTTCATGATGCAATCGGGTGCCCAGTGGCTGAGAAGGTAGAATCTGAAGGTTCCTGGTTCAATCCCTGCCTCCTCCTCCTCCTCCCTGGCTGCATGTTGAAGTGTCCTTGAGCCAAGACACGGACTCGGTGAACCCCTTACTTTGCTGATGAGCGGGTTGGTGCCTTGCATGGTTGCTTGCCTCCACCTTTCGCTGTGTGGACGGGTGAATGTAATGAACACTGTGTAAAGTACTTGAAAGCCCATATAAATGCACCACTTACTATCATCCATTATTATAACCTTTCACATTACAAAGATTGTTTTTTGTGAAAAATTCTACTTTTTCTAAAAGCCTTTTTTTTTATCCTCCCATGCAACTACCAACTCAGTGAGACATCTTTTCATGAATACTTGCATGTAGTAATTCCAAACACCCCCCGACTAGCAGACGGTCGGAACTTAACCCATTGAGACCTGAAGCCGATTCTACATGTCTCCTAAATCTCAACAGTATTCTGAAAAACGTATGTTTCTATATGAGTGGTGCTCAATCTTTTTCATGTCAAGGACCCCCAAAATTATATGTTTTTGGCCGCGGACCCCCATCAAAACATTTTGTTCAGGGACCCCCAGAAGCAAAGATTTGAGTTAAAAATGTTCGCTTAAAAATATATATATATATTCAGAAGATTTGCACACATCTTCACGATTTTTCAAAAACGGTGCCGCGCTATGAGCTTGTATATCTGCTATTTTTGAATAGCAGTGAAAAGTGTGAAATAATGCTTTTTAGCTCAAATCTAAAAATGACACAGTTCCAGGTCTTAATGGGTTAAGCAGCAGGGTTAACGTGAATAGTTTGTTGTTTTTGAGTCGCCGCATACACAATAGACACTACACTCAATACAGGAACTAAATAAGAGTCTTGCTGCCAGGCTACACACGCAAGTCTGTCACTGTACACACACACTCAGGTTGATTGAATGAATGTATGATCGTCGGTGTTGTCTAATTCATAAATTGGAGAACCACTGTGGGAGTATGTTGTGAATGGAAGGCACTGGTTTTACCCATTTAAAACCGGGAACGCATCTGTGTAACCACTGAAACCATTATTTTATACTTTCAATGCTATTGCATTTTTGTGACAATGTTGTTCAGATCTTAGAATATATATATTTTTAAAGCGAACATTTGTAACTCAAATCTTTGCATCTGGGGGTCCCTGGAACAAAATATTTTGAGATCAGGGTCAGCGGCCAAATACATAATTTTGGGGGTACTTGACAAATATTTGCACAAATGTTCAGGATTTTTTTTAAATAGCAGATCTACAAGCGCGTAACGCAGCACTCGGTGCTGTGCTATGAGCTTGTATATCTGCTATTTTTTTTGAATAGCCAAAGAAATCTAAAAATGACACTGATGCTTTCCCGGTCTTAATGGATTAAACATTGGCCACTGTCATCAGTGAATGTCATCTTGCCGTCTGATAGACTGACGGATGTACGGCCGAAAAACTGGCGCACCCCTCCCTCGTCACACAAATGTGGCGTGATGGCATCCCAGGTCATAGCCGTCGCTTGCTTGCTTGTTTCAGGAGAGGCAGTTGACTTTTGGAAAAATTGGTCTGACCTCAAGGCACGCTGTCTGAAACGGGGAAACGCACCCACAGCCAGGAAACAGTTTGTAGATAAATGTAGAATTGTTTTTGGGTCGAACCAGATATGCTTTGTGGGGCTACAGGTACATACATAAAGGCGTGATATACAATGAACACAATAGTAAAAACCACACAACAACATTCATATCTTGCGTTCCCCTTGGACTGTGGCCCTCGGACTGTTCTAAAGATAATGGTTGAATGTGAATATATTTTATATCAAATGAAATAAAACTCTTTCTTTGTGCGGAATGGTGTCTTGGAACCACCAGCGGATGGTCTGAGGACCAGCAAAGAGTCCATGAACCCCAGGTTGGGGACCCCTGCCCTAGTTTGACAATTACGTGTTTAGACCTTTAAACTGGTTTTACAATATTTACACAGTCAGAGACCATACTCTCTGTATTAAGTGGCTCTCACTTGAGATGACGGTAGTACAGTAGTCTAAACTACAATTATGTCATCTTAAATCCATTTGCCTTGTTAACCAAGGATTAAAAAGTATTCAAGTCAAGAACAGCAAAACGGCATGTAATACATTCATATTTCCATCAATAATAAATAGCTAACCCTAACAGTTTCATGGATACACAGCATAAAATCATTTTCAGTCTTAGCTGATGAGATATTTAAAAATGTGCATTATAAAATGCTGGAAGTTAACAAACAAAAAAAAATCTATGAAAGAAATCTGTGAGTTATTAAAACGATTCCACTAAAACTACATAGAAATGTCTCTAAATCTATGGTCAGCAACTCGTGAAACTAAGCTGAAAGGAAAATGTATCGAATATAAGAAAGGAATCTTTGTGACGTACATGTTGTTTCACTTCTGTTTGTGGTTACTGTGTCTTTATTTGCATTCAGACTTTGTCTTCCTCTCATTGCTCATATCATACGATACATAGACTTCCTGTTCTGTGCTCTGTTTGCGTGTAGATTTGATTTGTCTTTTTTATCTCGTTGGTTCTCAAACTGGGGTCTGGGGACCCCCAGGCGTCCTTGGAGGGGGTTCCAGGGGGTTCCCGGCAAAAAGTAGTCAACATAGCAACACACTAATTTTAACCACTTTATCCATTTATATGTTTGCTATTAAAAAAATAGCAGATCTACAAGCTCACACAGCGTGTGACTTTGTGCTGCTTTGCGAGCTTGTACATTTGCTATTTATCCCATTAAGACCTGGAACTGTGTCATTTTTAGATTTGAGCTAAAAAGCATTCTTTTACACTTTGGGCTATTCAAAAATAGCAGATCTACAAGCTCATAGCGCGGCACGAGTGCCGCACCACGAGCTTGTAGATCTGCTATTTTTGAAAAATCGTGAAAATGTGTGCAAATCTTTGAATATTAATACTTTTAAAGCGAACATTTTTAACTAAATTCTTTGCTTCTGGGGGGTCCCTGGAACAAAATATTTTGATGGGGGTCCGGCCAAATACATATCATGTTGGGGGTCCTTGACATGAAAAAGTTTGAGAACCACTGATATAGAAACATACGTTTTTCAGAATACTGAGATTTAGGAGACACGTAGAATCGGCTTCAGGTCTCAATGGGTTAAATGGTTGGAACATTTTGAATATTCAGATTTTTTTAAACATTAATCTTCTCTTCTGGGGGTCCTTGGCACAACACATTTTCAGATGGGGGGGGGGGGGGGTCTGCAGCCAGATGCATCGCAATTTGAGAACCAGTCGTGCTATAGAACTAAACACACCTCCTTGTCTTCCTCCAGAGCTGAGCCCCGGCGAAGGCCTGATGGAGGTTCAGATCATGAACGGCCTCTACCCCCAAGAGGACGCCATGGACCAAGGGCCCGACCCGACCTCGCTCAACATGCGCGGCGTCTTCCTGCACGTGCTGGGCGACGCGCTGGGCTCCGTC
The DNA here is from genome assembly GCF_963454915.1 of Gymnoscopelus microlampas. Lineage (NCBI taxonomy): Eukaryota > Metazoa > Chordata > Actinopteri > Myctophiformes > Myctophidae > Gymnoscopelus > Gymnoscopelus microlampas. The sequence continues at coordinate 38,365,925 of NC_139953.1, forward strand.
ATCGTGGTGGTCAACGCGCTCATCTTCACCTTCGTGTGGAACCCCTGCGTGGACGGCGAGGCCTGCACCAACCCCTGCATCAACAGCCACAGCGACGACCACCGCCACGACGCCAACAACAGCCTGGTGGAGCTGGACCCGGGCCACAAGATGGCGGGGCCCTGCTGGGTGCTCTACCTGGACCCCACCCTCTGCATCATAATGGTGGGCATCCTGCTGTACACCACCTACCCCCTCTTGAAGGAGTCGGCGCTCATCCTGCTGCAGACGGTGCCCAAGCAGATCGACATGCACCGGCTCAACGAGCGGCTCCTGGGCCTGGACGGCGTGCTGGCCATCCACGAGCTGCACATCTGGCAGCTGGCGGGCAGCCGCATCATCGCCACGGCGCACATCAAGTGCCACGACCCCACCTCCTACATGGACGTGGCCAAGCGCATCAAGGACTTCTTCCACGACGAGGGCATCCACGCCACCACCATCCAGCCCGAGTTCGTCACCTTCAGCTCGGAGTCGCGGGACTCCCTCTGCGAGCTGTCCTGTCGGACTCAGTGCGCCCCCAAGCTGTGCTGCGGCGCCGGGGACAAGCCGGGGGACAAGAAGCCCGCCGGCGCCGGCACCACCGCCGAGGGGTACAGGGCGCCGGCGGCCATGGAAGTAATCGTGGAGGCGGCGGAGCAGGCGGCGGAGGAGGCCGGCGTCGTCGTCCCCCGACAAGAACCCGAGGTCATCGTCACCAGAGAGGTGGAGTCGTCTCTGTGAGATGTGACAGAGAGACACGGGGACGGCTCTAGAACCCACGTACATGCTGGGCCACCGTTTTTGCAGGCTGTCATTTTCAGGGCTGTGATCTTTTTTTATTTTTGTTTTTATTTTTTTAGAGCCATAGAATGGGGAATGTGGCCCTTTGTTTTCATTGGCCCTGACAAAAGGAGGCAGTTTTTCCCCTCATGTTTTTATTCTCCTTTCACTGCCCCTCGTTATGACTGCAAGGTCTTGTGTTCTCTCTCTATCTCACTTTCCCTGTAGATCGGTAATTAAGTATCTCTCCTCTCTCCTCCTCGTCAGTCAGTACTGTGGTGAATGCATGTAGATGGGGGCAGGGGGGGGGGGGGGGTACACTGACCGCTCTCCTTCAGGACTGGAGCTAGGCCTGCATGAGTGTCCCTCGTTTTTTTAGCACCGTGTTGTGAAGTGTCAACATGTTACATGGTGTCTTCTGTGCCAAAGCTAATCACTGCAGGACTGTAGGGGACCGGAGACATGTGCCACATGTCCCTCTCCTAGGGACCTGAGACATGTCCTCTCCTAAGGGACCTGAGACATGTCCTATCCTCGTAAAAAGAAAAGGAGGAAAAAAAGGACAAAGAGCTAATAATACGACAGACGTAAGTCAGAGCACACATAATAAGACTATGGACCTATAGCTAAAAGAGTCTAATTTCTTTTCTCTTTTTTCCCCTCCCTCCTGCATAGGCTTTGAACAAATTGATCTTCTCAGCCTCTGTTCCCAAATGGAAGAGTATTGTATTGCCGAATAATTTAAGTATTTAAGTTATTAGTAATGATCCTGTTTCTTCTCTGTAGATGCTTTTATAATGTTAATTTTGAATGATATACATTTTCTTTCCTGTCTGGAATTGTTTGTGTATGTGGTTTTATAAAACCATTATGCTGTAGTAAAAAAGAAAAAAAAGTATTTTCAAATGTGATTGTTTCTTTTTGTAATGATTTAGTTTCTCAGATCCTCTCTGGCCTTGGCTGAGTTTCGATTGAAGTTGATAGTTTGTTGAATCCAGAACACCGTGGCAATGCCTCTCTGTCACTTTGCCTTTTAAAAAAACCTGCTTTTACATTAGTAGCACTGAGTAGAGTACACACACAATGTAACCATGTTCTTGCACAAAATATGTTTTTGAGCCCTTGCAAGCCACAGGGTCAAGTGTATCTTTTTATTTGTCCCTGATGGGCAATTGTTCCCTGAACTGCCCCTTGGTATACCCCTGGCCTGGACCACTAAAGATAGGCGTTCACTTTTTCACCACCTGGACTTGCTTCCAAAACCAAGAGACGCCTGCGGTCGGGGGGGTGGGGGGTCAGTACATGAGACAGGAGGGAGGGAGCCGGCGCCACCAGGCCTCGAACCCAAGTCAATGCCGAGGGACAGAGGTCCGCTCACACACAGTCAGTCAAAGACCTAACAGTAGGCCGAAGCCCTGATGGCCTTTGAAAAGGCCCGTAAGGGGAGTGACTCGAATGCGCTTGGCAAAGAGAAAGGCCTTGTTTTGTCTCAAGGAAGGCTTTGTGTGACTCAAGCCCTGAGACAAGAAAAAGAGCAACTGTTAAGGCCATTGATGAAACACTATTGTACGTTTACAGTTACAGTATAAACCAATATGCTGGAGGCTGTTGATTTCCTTTTTATGTTTTGTTTTTTGTTCAATTACAATTACACGTCCTCATGAATGTTTTCCGGGGTAAGGGGACCTCGTCACAATCCACACTGAGGGTCCACAGACTTTGGTAGCGCGGCATTTGCATGACCAAACTGAACGCGCAAAAAGAGATTCCCAACTCTACGTTGCTGTTTTTTTTTATTTTTATTAAAATAAAAAGGAACACTTTTTTTTTTTACCAGGATTTGACTGGTAACTGTTCAACATTAGTCTTTTAGGGAATACAAACATCACCTAGCTGTTCTGTCTCTGTCGTTTTGGACGTGTAGTCCAGCTCTCTGGTGAGTTAACCACTTAAACCCTAGCGTCCCTATTCTGGGGGGTGAACATTTGCCGGAAATAGCCGATTGTATATCGGTAGCCGATTTATAGATCGGCTATTTTTGGTGAAGAGATTTTGGTGTTGAGGGGGGGAAAAAGGAGGGGACCAAGTACAATATAGAACCCTGGGGGACCCCGATCAACCAAGTCTATAGGGTTTAAGTGGTTAAAATCCATGCAGTGGCCTTTAAAAGGAAAATTCCACTAATTATTCATTTATATCATTATCAACACCATCTCTGCCACACAGATGTCAATTATGTAATATGGTGATTCATACATTTCCCACTCAGAGTAAATGTGTATGCAATATGGACTTAAGTACTGGGAAATGTATTTTGACGCGTTCCATCATTTTGTAACATTTTGGTTACTCCTTATTCTGTCTTTGAGACTTTAAGCTCTATGTGCAAATAAGAAAAATAACCTTTTTTTTTTTGAGGATTTTAGATATGACGTCAGCTGGTGTGTTTTTGATATATATATATAGGTATATATATATACAATACCTGTCAAAAGTGTCATTGTGAAATAATAAAAGAATATTGCTGTTTGGTACAGTTGACGAACTGGAATGTCGTACCCTTTGTGTTATTTGTCTGTTAAAAATAATTTTGTTGCTGTCGCGTCAAAACCTTGCATTTCCTTGCGTTCCTCTTTTTTTTTTTACATTTTAAAATGGTGAAAATGGCCGATCCACAAGCTCACAAAGTGTCTTTTCACTACCGTACTTTTGACCGACACTCCTGTATGATGAAGTAGGGCATTCAGTTACGAAAAGAATAAATATGGAGATACGACGACAGCGGCGACGATTTGGAGGTTCTTTTGTCAAAAAATTCTAAGTGAGTTGCCAGGCAGCACTGACGCACATTAATGTGGTCTTGCTCTGTGCTCGGCACTGAGTGTGTCATATAGTTGTCGGGCAGAATCCTCCCATCTCCATATTCTAACTTGTGTTCTTTTTGTAAATTTAACGCCCTACGTGAGCATACTACAGCGTCACACAAAAGAATCCAAAATTTGCGTCACGCGCGTTTAAAGCTTGTAGATCTGCTACTTTTTATATTTTTTAAAGCTTGTAGATCTGCTACTTTTTATATTTTTTAAAGCTTGTAGATCTGCTACTTTTTATATTTTTTAAAGCTTGTAGATCTGCTACTTTTTATGTTTTAATCTGAATCCTGAAAAGTAACAGTTTCGGACATATGAGGTTTCCACCCGATAGACTATTCTGGGTTTTTATCCCCCCACAAAACAAACCGACCCGGTGGATCACATGCGGACGCTACTACAACCATCCATTGTTAATAAGAAATCAATGATTCATTGTTTTCACCTTTGGGCTCCATTTCCCCCCATGAAGGTTATCATTGAATATATACATTTTAAAGCGAACATTTATAACTCCAATCTGTGCTTCTGTGGGGTCCCTGGAACGACATATTTTGAGATGGGGAGTGGGGGGTCCGCGGACATATACATATAATTTTGGGGGTCCTTGACTGTGGACCCCCATCTCAAAATGTTTTCTTCCAGGGACGCCCAGAAGCAAACATTTGAGTTACAAATGTTCGCTTTAAGATATATATATTCAAAGATTTGCCCACTTTTTTAAGATTTTTCAAAAATAGCAGATCTACAAGCCCATAGTGCCGCACTCTGTGCCGCTATGAGCTTGCATATCTGCTATTTTTGAATAGCCAAAGAAATCTAAAATGACACAGATGCGATTGAATGGGTTAAAAGAGGATGCAGTTTAACATTAGAAAGGAGCTAAACCATCACTTTAACCGAATGTTTCACGAGGAAAAGAGGGGGAGGATGTTCTGTTCACAGGAGAAATGGCTTTTATTGCTTCACCCAGCAGATGGCTGCTCAGAGCACACGGCTCATGTTAAGGTTCAAAGTGTCTTGCTCAGGGACACTTCTACGCATAATACCGGGCAGGCCAGGTAGTGGAGCGGCTAAATGCTTTTTTCTGGCAGAATCTTTCAGTTGATGATAAAAGCGTGAAAATTGGCATGAGCAGTCTCCATGGGTCACTTGACAAGAATATTGTCTGAGCCATTTGTAATTTCAAGATGGCGGCCATTTTTCAAGATGGCCGATATCTTAGTGGGCAGTTAAGTGATATGATGGTTTATTTGGTGATACAAGCATGAAAATTGGCATGAGCAGTCTCTGTGGGTCACTTGACAATAAGCCACCCACAGCTACTTGAAATTTCAAGATGGTGGCCATTTTTCAAGATGGCCGACACTTTAGTTGAGCATTTAAGTTATATAATGGTTCATTTGGTGATACAAGTATGAAAATTGGCATGAGCAGTCTCTGTGGGTCATTTGACAATAAGTCACCCACAGCTACTTGAAATTTCAAAATGGCGGCCATTTTTCAAGATGGCCACCACCTTAGTGGAGCAGTTAAGCTTAAGAAATCATTTAGTTGGTGATACAAGCATGAAAATTGCCATGAGCCGTCTCAAAAGGTCATTTGACAAGAAACCGCCCACAGCCACTTGAAATTTCAAGATGTCTGCCGTGCGCCATGTGGATCCTTAAATGATACCTTTTCTCATAGAAATGTATTGGTTTCCTCAAAAAGCTCTGTCAAGAGAGGTTGTTTGACTGTGTTTTGTCTGACTCCTCGCCCACAAGCTGTCCAGTTTGGTAAAACCTGTCAGGAGTTGCCTCCCACCGGCATAGCTCTCAGTGTTCACTGAGGTAGGCTTACACAAGCTCCCTTACCACGACAAGGTAACAGTCACAAGGGAGGATAATATATATCTTTTTTTTTTTAAACTAACAGCCATTACATGTGTCAAATAGATACTAAGGGGTGGGGAAACAAAAAATAAGATGAATAAATTAACACAGTTGTGGTGCTGATAAGCACAGTTGTGGTGCTGAACGGACAGTGCTCCAAAATTATGAGCAATGGCTAACACTGAATGGCAATAGCCACGGAACCATGACAAACTATACTAAGGAACTAAACTGAAAATGTGCTTCACTGTTAGATATGGCAGTGGAAGGTAGTGGAAGCAATGTTACAAAGTAACAACTGAAAATTACACAGTAATAGACTAGATACAAAGTAAAACATGATGCGCCGATGTGGCGAGGGGAAGCCGAGCCATAGGCCGACCCTTGAAAACACAGAGGACAACGGGGAATAACTCTGGCAAAATAAACATGCAAATATAGGTTCTAGCAGGGGCAATTACATAGGCATGTGAAACTGGGTCCATATCTGAAGCACTTACACCTTCCAGTACATGCCTTGGTGCACCCACAATTGGTCAACTCCCAACAACTCTCCGCAATAGGTGGAAGTGGAGTCCAGAAGACTTTCCACTTCTCGTCCTGTTCCACCCATCCCCAGTCAGATGGGCTCGGCATTTGTGGAGGTCGCTTCAATGCCTGTCCCCACACGTATCCAGCCTCACAAGAAGCACGTTTGGCATGCTCTTTGAGTGCTGCTTGAGTTGGCAGGATCAAGTCATATCGTCTTTGCTTTCTGGCAAAGAGATCAAGCCTGGCCTCGTTCACAGTTGTGACATCACTGGACCGGTCATACATTAGATCTTCTTAGTCTCTTGACATGGATATCTTTGGTATCTTAAGTGTCTTCAGCAGATGTAGATGCTCTCTTTTGGGCCCTTTCCAGCTCTGTGTTGTTGAACAGCTTGAATGATATGTTGCTCTGTTTCTTGTCAATGTGCTTTCTATGCCATCACCTTCATCTAGTCGGGTTGGACTAAGTAAGATAGGCAGAGCATTGATCTTATGAAATAATGGAACATTTCTTGCAATGGTATCATGACCAGTACGATCGTGCTCTCTGTTGAATAAACTTGGCTGAATGAGTTTTTCCTTGGTGACCTGCTGACAAATGAAACATCTGTCCCAGTTAGTTTTCACAACTGTTATGATGGCTTCTGCCATGTCTGCAGCATAGGCAGAGGCAGAGGGTTTATCCTTTTACCACCTTTTACAAAGCACTTTGATGTATGGGATACAACTAAGTTTGTGCCTTAACCCAACACTTAGTCCGATCGTTCATCCAATGCCATTTAAATCCCATGCGATCTGTACACCATCCGGTTAATTAAAACCCCATTAACCTTGGCTAGGCTCTCCCGCGCTGGCACAACCTGTCAATTCAGGTGCGGCTATCTAACTGTTTTGGGGTAAATTAGACAGCATTTGGGATACTAACTTTCAATTAGCTGACATTGAACCCCACTCTGAGGTTTAACAGCAGTGATATATCACCAGTGCGCCCTGGTAGTGCAGATATTCACTCTTATCTAATCTGTCTATGATCAACAAATCAACACAACTGTTTTAGCATAATAATAATAATAATAATAATCGTCCTTAATGAAAGAAAAAAACGTACATTTCTATGAGAAAATGTCATTTGAGGATCCAGGGGGTGACCATCTTGAAAATAGAAATTTCAAGTGGCTGGGAGTGTTTTCTTGTCAAGCAACCCTTAGAGACTGCTCATGCCAAATGTAATGCTTGTATCACCAAATAAACCATTATATAACTTAATTGCTCCCCTAAAGTGTTGGCCATCTTGAAAAATGGCCGCCATCTTGAAATTTGAAGTAGCTGTGGGTGGCCTATTGTCAAGTGACCCAGAGAGACTGCTCATGCCAATGTTCATGCTTGTATCACCAAATAAACCATTATATAACTTATTTGCTCCACTAAAGTGTTTGCCATCTTGAAAAATGGCCGCCATCTTGAAATTTCAAATAGCTGTGGGTGGCCTATTGTCAAGTGACCCACAGAGACTGCTCATGCCAATTTTCATGCTTGTATCACCAAATAAACCATCATATCACTTAACTGCCCACTAAGGTGTCGGCCATCTTGAAAAATGGCCGCCATCTTGAAATTACAAATGGCTCAGACAATATTCTTGTCAAGTGACCCATGGAGACTGCTCACGCCAATTTTCACGCTTTTATCATAAATTGAAAGATCGTAGCACTTAGCTGCTCCGCTAAGGGGGGAGAACCAGCAACCTGCCAGATGGCCTGTATGTATGTATACCACTCAGCTACGACACACATTTATGAGATTACTGTATGACTACAAACATCAGGGTTAGAGCTACACGAATAGGCTCTCTTTTGGGCCTCTTCCTTACTTCCTTTAAAGGTGTTACCAATGATACTAATGAAGGCTCTGTTCCATTCTGGTCAAACAAGAGTCAGGGTGCTGATATTGTGCATGTTGGCT